>NW_008824934.1:5056102-5059745 GCF_000699105.1 Pygoscelis adeliae | reverse complement strand
CGGGGCGCAGGCAGGCTCTCCCCTCCTCCTCCGCAAGCGTTTCCAGCCGCTCATCTTCCCCGGCTGTGGGCAATTACAGCCCGCACACGGCCACGCAGACCTGACCAGGGAGGAGGCGGAGGGGGGTTTGCTCTCCTGGAAGCCCTTTACATGGCGTTAGCCTGGCCGGGCTGGTCCTGAGCGTCACTGACACGCTTCTCCTCCGTCCCCTCTCCAGAGCTTGTGGTTTCTTTCGGTATTATCTAAAAGTTCTCAGAAAGTCGGGGGGAACTGCACGGGCTGATTTTGGTTCCCCTTCTCCAGAAGGTCTGTGCTTCCAGCAACAACGAGCTTAGTCAGGAAGGGGGTGTGCTTTGGGGGCCACTAAGCAAAATTTCTTCCTTTTCCCATGTTAGTTGTGCAGCCGAGTGCGAAGGGGATGGACTCCAGCCTGCCTGCTTCCCGGGGGTCCCTGCACCCGGAGGCTGCGCCTGCAGCAGTTACTTCCTGCAATTCCTACAATCCATCATGCAATATGTAAAAATTAGATGTTTTTCCGCCCCTCGTCCCAGGCGTGGGTCACGGCTGGGGCCGTGGGTTGCGTCACCCGCTCCAAGCAGGGTCCGCACAGCGCTCCAAGCATCACAGCCCCCATTTCTAGTTTAAAAACCAGCTTGCAAGGGACCTGCGTTACGAAACCGGCTCGTACCGACGAGCAGAGCCTTTCCTCAAACGAGCAGTTCCGAGCACTGTTCGGTTTGCCCTGTTTTGAGGAACCACAACCGCTCGGGCTCATCGCTCCGTTCAACAGGGCAAAGCCAACATCCCCACAAAGCCGGGCTTGTGTTCCCAACAAGCCTGGAAAGCGTTTTTTTTTTTATCGGGCTGCTGCCCTCTATAAACACTCCCAGTTAATCACCCGCTCACCGGGAAGAGCCGTTCCGGGTACGGCCCTCACCGGGGCTGCTGGCCGCGTGCCTTGGCCTCGTAGCCAGGCAGTCCCGTGGTTTCCAGGCTGAACCACAGGGACCGACCCGCCGGCTCCTGCCCCCCCTTTGGTAGGACGTTACCAACGAACAATTAACAGCCGCAGTTACGCGCGGGGTCACAGGTTGCCCTGGGGTGTGGGAGCGGGGAACCTCCGCACATTTCCATGCATATCTGCGATGCGACTAAACAATCTTTCCACGCAGTATACGTACAATAATTACAAAATTGGGAGCACGCTCCCTAAGCGGTGGCCCAGGGGGTGCAGCCGGAGGCTGGGCGTCGGCACAGGCTGTAGCTGGGTTTTGGCAAACCCCCACCGTAATTAATGCCGTGTCCAGTGTCGCCTCTCCCCGGCTGCCACCCCAGCAGCAACTGGGACTTGCGTTTTTGCAGGCCTTTCTCACAGGACTCAAATTCTGTTGGAGATGACACTCAGGGTGGGTTTTTCCCAACCACGAGTGAAAAAGCAGCATTGCTACACCGGCTGGACAAGCGACTGCAGTTTTTCCTGTCCCTTAAGCCCTGCAAGTCCTTGCGAAGGCAAAAGCCATCACGAACGCAACACAACTTGTCACATCCCCTCGCGTAAGTCAGCGGGATGCCGGGTAGAAACCCCCTGTTTCCCAAATCTCTCCCTACCAGCACAATCCCGCATGGAGCTGATGATATTTTCCACCGACTCACCTGCCCCGGCTCCTCCTCCCACTACACGGCAGCGCTGCCCTTCCCCGCTCACGATACCTTCCTTCTCTAATCAAAGGCCAATTTCAAGAGCTGTGCTATTAAAAACAAACAAAAAAATTAAATATATCCGCATATGGGTTTTTTTCCTTGTACGGATTGTTTTGCATTTTCAGGTTTGGCCACCCACTGAGGCAAATTCCCCCCGCTCCTTCCCCTCCCCAAAGCACCTTTCCATATCAAACACAAACCTGTCGTCTCGAGCAGCTCCATCAGTCGGTAGCTATAGCAGGAAATTGTCTTCTCTGCAGGTTAGCTGCGAGAAAGCGGGGGGAAAATGCACTTTTACAGTGACTGTCACTGATCCTGCGCGGGGAGAGCCCAGCCCGAGCCGGAGCAAGGTCACCCACCCTGCAGAGGGGCCCTGGAGACCGCAAGCACAGAGGGGACATTCATAAAGCGGCTCCTCGTGTTCCCGCTCTGCAAAGCTGAATATCGGCCAGAAACGGTCTTTTCTGCGGCAGCAGGGCCGGGCGAGCCGGAGGCAGCTGCACGTTTCTGTGTCGACATGCTCGAGCCCTTTCAGCTCTCCCTTCGCTCAGTTGTTCCCTTTGGAGCAGATTTCTTTCTCCTCTCCCCTCGAGATGCTGACTCAGACTGGTTTGCCCATCCTTAAATTAAGGGGGCTCGCTCGCACCCCTCAGAGGGCAGAGCCTGGATGGCTGCTAATGTACCTGCCTTCTCTGCCACGCACATTGCTGTGGGCTAATGCATTTACATGCGTTTCTTAGGCCCATTTGGCTTTCTAGCTATAGTAGCCATCCTGGCGTGGGTATTTATCTGAGGGCAGCTCGAATCCTCCCCTTGCTAACACTCACTGCCCGGTCCGGGGTGGGCTGGTACCTCTCCAAGGTGTTTATCCAGCCAAATATGTGGGATAAAGACTTTCCTTGCACAGGAACACCAAGGAGGAAACAGGAGACCCACCGGGAGCCACCAGTAAGCAACAAAAGGGCCTTTCAGAGGGGCATTTAATGCCCTGGTCCTTGCTGGAGATGCCAGGGACTCATGTTACCCTGCGTTAGTGGCAGAAATCGGTCACCAGCAGTTCTCCCCTGCTTTTTTCTGCTCAAAGGAAGGTGCTTAACACGTACATTAAAATCACCACTGCAAAGCCCAGCCCAGAGCGCAGCCATGTCCCGGAATTCCTCCAAACCTTCCCAACAGCGAGCCAAAAATCACTGCTCCGGGTGATACCTGCAGCCAGATGGCTTGTTCTGAAAAAGGAAAAGCCCATCCACTTGAGTCAGGTCAGCAGAGCCACCAGACTGCGTGTGTATATTAATACAGAGAGTTATTTTTTACAGTTAATTAGCACCAGAAATAGAACTCATCTGGGGCTGGGGAGGATGCTCAGGTTTCTACTCCCTCCGTCTCCCCAGTCCCACAACCCCTGAGCCACCCCCTCCCTTGACAGCACAGCCTTTCGGGAGGGGGAAGGTTTGATTCCCCCCCGCCCCGGGCTGGGGGACAGTCTTGTTCCGGGCACTTGCACCCCTCCATGAGAAGCAGGTCGCCAGCAACTGGGGAGGTGAATTTCTGTACAAGGCCTGCAAAGCTGCACCAGCAACGGGCCCAGGAAAACAAAACGGGGGAGGGGGACGGACACCTGGGGCAGCCCAAGTACCGATTAAACGATCCCTCCCCTGCTGCGCTAATTAATCGTCGTAACACTCATGTGAAGCGAGGGCTGGTGCAGTCCTGTTGCACTGAGTGGGGGTAGAAGCCCCTGCGGTGGTGAGTCCCAACATGCTGCAATGCAAACCTGCCCTCGGGGGCCGCATCCAGCCCCTTCCCCAGCACCGACAACCCGAAACGCCCGGCTCCTCGCTCGCCGCAGCTGCCGGCGCATGGGTAAACACGAGCACAATGTTTGCCAGGCACACCATCTGCCTGGGGAGCAGCCGCGCCGCAGCCATCTGCACTGGCAAGC
>NW_008824934.1:5055334-5055568 GCF_000699105.1 Pygoscelis adeliae | reverse complement strand
GGTACAACCAGTCTAACTGCCGCGCCAGGTCACCGTCTGCCACACGCACGTCTGCAACCTGCAAAACAGCGTAAGTAAAGCTGCTGTATTAATAAGAATAAGTAACCCGCAGCTTCCTCCTGGCGCTGGTCTGGGGGCTGCTGCATCTCGTCTGTGATGCTCTGGCTTGGGCACTGAAGCGCAGCTTGGCTGGGCAGGAGAAACGCCCCCCCCGCCGCCAGGGGGGGTGAGGGA
>NW_008824934.1:5054953-5055287 GCF_000699105.1 Pygoscelis adeliae | reverse complement strand
GGCTCGATCAGAACAAGAGAGGGCTTGGGAATACGAGATCCAGGGCTTGAGGCTAACAGGGCTGGAAGAGAAGAGCTACGGTGGTGTCGTGTGGCTGGATATTTAAAAGGGCTGAGCAGAAGTTTAACGTAGCTCTGCAGAACTAGGAGCAGACGGCAAGCGATGGCTTGTGCCCGAGAAAGGGAAAATGCTGGGAAATCACTTACCAGCGATGATAAAACTCCAAGGAAACCTTATTCCTGGGTACAGGGCCTGATCACAGCTCCGGTGTCCCGGTCGGATGGAGCAGAGCAACCCCAGTCTACGCCGCTGCCGGTGCTCGTGGCTGCGTCAG
>NW_008824934.1:5052263-5052528 GCF_000699105.1 Pygoscelis adeliae | reverse complement strand
GCTGGCGCAACCCTACAAGCGACAAACACCATCCGTAAATAATTAATAATTTATCCATCCGTAAATTATTAACAATCGTTCATCTACTAGCAAACGTTAAAGCACAAAAACTTCTCGTTTCTCTGTCCCAGCTGCTTTTCTTGGCATTACCTCTTCCGTATCCGAGGGGGACATCTCCTGGCTGTTCCCCCCACATTCCCAAATCTTCACTTACCTTAAAGCCCCATTTTATACGGATGCACAGACGGCCACACGCTCCTTCCAC
>NW_008824934.1:5051180-5052110 GCF_000699105.1 Pygoscelis adeliae | reverse complement strand
GCGCAGCCGCGCAGCCGGGTGGCTTGTGCCCGGTGCCACGACAGCGATGCCCACGTGCCACCGCCGGTGTCAGCCCAGGATCTCCATCAGGCAAGCAATTAAATCACGTGGAGTTCATCTGTACTTTAAAATAAGCTTTATTTAGATCTTTTATAATTTTATATTTGCATCCATGCCTTCAAGGATTCTCCCCCACTCACGTGGGGAAAAGTTAAATCTAATGTTACCCATAATTCATATGCTATTTATCGAAGTTCTCTTAAATAAATCATCCTCTTAGTAATTTTTAGAATTATTTCCTAATTTACAAAAAAGCTGAAATGCAAAGGAAACTACTCGATAACAAGGAGATTGCTCATCTGTTCCGGTGGCTTATAGTTTAAATTATAAAAACGCAAGGAGAACAAAACAAAAACAAAAACCAAACCAAAACAAAAACCCCAACAAAACGTATAAAAACGCTTCTCTGCAGAGAAAGATGGCACGGGGTAATCCCTGCCCTGCCACCCCCCGTGGCCTCTCCGCATCATCCCGTTAGCAGGAATACACAGCGCAAGGGCATCGGCGGTTTAGTTCGGTGATTTAAGACAAAATACCCCTTTTTCAACCAGGGCGCGCGTATCGGAATTAAGAAAAATAATACACTATTATAGCATCATTAAATAAATCTTAATACATTTTTAAGAGCTTAAAATTATATCGTAAGCATTAAAGCATAAGGTACTTATCTTGGCATAAGCAGAGCGCGGTGCGTGTTAGTGGAGAGGGGAAGCGGCCGCCGCGCCGGGGGGTGGTTTTGGGGCATTTTCCAGGAGATTTGGAAGCACAAGCTCCACCTGCGCTTAAAAATCGCCCCGGTGCCAGAAAAACCTCCCCGGCAGGGACTCGTACCGATTTCACCGGCCCCCCCCCCCACCGCCATAACACCCC
>NW_008824934.1:5047869-5049104 GCF_000699105.1 Pygoscelis adeliae | reverse complement strand
CCCACCCCAAAAACAAGATCATTTTTGGAAGCGGAGGACCCACAGCATCCCCAGCCGCACACAGCGGGGAAACAAGCCCCCCGTCAAAGCCAGCCCCCCATCACATAGCGCCTTACGTTGCAGAGCGAGTGCGTTCGATGCCGGGGCGACGACCGGTCGCCCTCGGCCGCAGAGGCGTCGGAGATGATGGACGGCTGCCGGGAATGACAGGGACTCACTCTGACCGCTGGAAGGCAGGGGGGGCACCGGGGAGTTAACATCACGCCAGCAAACCTGACCCCACGCAAAGCCTCTGACGCGCTTCCAAAAACCCTATTTTTGGGGTGGTTTTGCCCTTTTGTTTTCTTCTATAGGGGAATAAGGCAGCTCCTCAAAATGGGTTTGGATCCTTGGGGGCGGGGAGGCTCACCTTGCCGGTCCGCCGAGTGCTGGGGGTGCGAGTGGTAGAGGGTCTGCTGGCTCTGCCGGATGGCGGCCGTCAGCGGGAGGTCGGCCTGCATCACCCACTCCTGGTTGCCGTTCAGCACCGTCTCGCCCGGCATGGCCAAGGAATGGCGCTTGGGGACGTCCTTGGTCAGCGTGGCGAGGGACTGCTTGGCCTGGGGGAAGGACACCAAGGTGGGGGGGGGGGAAACGTATTAACATCTCCCAGAGCAGCAGAACCGGCAGCAACACACCGCACCAAACCCACCCTCCCCCTCTGCAAGTAAATACCCAAATTGTGTTGCTCCCTGCACCGAGGACATCCAGCTCCTTTTTAGTGATGGATTTTTCTTCTGCCAGTATTGCAATAATGCAACAACTGCAGCAAACGCATGCACGCAACAACTGCAGCAAACACTTAAATGCAATACTGCAGTAAGTATTTAACTTCAGCAAAACTCGCCGGGGTGTTTCAAGCACTCGAGCTGCTGAGCCGAGGGCCCGCAGCAGCGGCGCAGGGCTGACCCTCGAGTCGTGCCCGCTGTGTTATCGAGCTCACCATGGCCAGCTCGGCCTCCAGCTCCTTCATGCGGTTGTCTTTCAGGTCGAGCTGGGAGCGGAGGGCGCTGGCGTGGTCCGTCGCCTCCTTGGCTTGCCGTCGCAGCTCCCACTTCTCCCGCTCCAGGAGATCCTTCTCCTTCGCCAGGGCTTTCACCGCGTCCTCGCTCTCCTGCCGGGACACGGGGCGGCCATTAGGAAGGGGAAACCCACGCGCTACTACAAACCCCTCTCCCACGACCACCTCAGGGACC
>NW_008824934.1:5043822-5046940 GCF_000699105.1 Pygoscelis adeliae | reverse complement strand
CAGAGGGGGAAGCTGGGCGGGTGGGGGCACCACGGGATGTGATGGGGGCGTTTCACCAGCCCCGAGGTGAAACCAAAGACCTTTGTGTTTTCCCTCTCCCACACACCAGCGAGGGATGCCCGCTGGCCACCGATACAGGGACAGCTTACTGGGAGTCTGGCAAAACCAGGGAGGATTACAGAAATGCCACGTAAGACAAGGGACTTCAGTAATTTCGGCACGTTAAGTGCCTTGCCCAGCCCCGAACCTGGTCCTTGGCATTGCTGCAGAAACGCCCTGTGGCTCCCTGCGCCAGATACACCCCACCAAAATAATACCCAGTTTAGGAATCAGAATACAAGTATTGCTTTTCGTTGTAGGAAAGGCTTTGCATGCTTTTCCACCCTGAGGAAGCGCTGCTCTCGAGGGAGCGAGATAGCATGAAACACCCTCTGCCCCTCCAATGCTCCCTGCACTCACTGCGTTGCAAGCAGCCGAGCCTTGCAAGCCGTCCCTCTATATTAAAAAAAACCCTAAAACCAACCCCAGAGCCACCAAGAGCTGTCTGTATTACAAAAGCCGCTAGAAGACGATAGCCCCATCATGAGTGGGACCTGTCTCCACGCACACGCACAGGTCCAACCTATTTCTGTTAGATTAAAGAAATCCACGACGAGCATTTCAGCCCACACTGCGTTTCCTACCCTCCACCCCCCCATAACGAGCCACTTCTTCCGGGGGCTTAAAACTGCACCGTAGCGTGCTCCGAGATCCTCCTGGTGAGACGCATGTGGGATAAAGACCTGACCGAGGAATACAAGAAAACCATTACCACGGCACGCTTAAAAGGAAAATCATTTCCTTCGTGCAATTAGCACCTTCGGTACGCTTGGCTTCATGCCTCCGCCTTCTCCCAGCACAGGAAAACTCGTGCTGGGGAGCTCCGCTCCCACCCTCCTGCGGCTGGGGACCCCGTCCCCCCCCAGCTGCTTTCTGTTAAATACTCAATAAAAGCATTTCCACCTGCGTGTAAGGAGGGACAGCATTATTATTAGATATGCACTGCAGACCTCAGGCAGAATAACCCACTAAGGGGCTATCACCCAGCACCGCACACAGCATACCACCGCAATGCACCGAAACAGCCCCCTAAAGAGGAGCAGCACCTCTGCTCAGCCAGCTCTACATAACACATTTCAACCACCTCCCGCATCCCGTCCCAGCTCGTTACAACTGCCGGCTCGAGGAGGGATTTGCTTGGGTAGGAACTTATTTCTGTGCACAGGTATTACTGCGCGTGCGTGCTGGGAAGATGCATAATAAAACACGTGCTTGGGATGGAGCCAGTAAGGAAGGGAGAGGGCTTGCAGGTTAGCGGACAAAAAGGCGGGGGGGGAAAAAAATCAGACCAAATAGTGGAGGAAGAGGGAGATGTTTGGGACAACAAAGATTTTTACCTGTTAAAACCCAGGAGATGAAACTCTTCGGACCAACTACTCTGCCATTAAGCATCGGAGGTTAATCAAAACCCAGAAAAACCACAAATCAGCTGAGAAATGCCACAACAATTCACATTGTCCCATGATAGGGAGCACTTGTGATTCTTCCTTGCTCACTTCCATGAATGTGACTCCTCCTGGGACAACTCAGCCCCTTCCAACACCGGGACTTCCCTTACTTTTTTTCCAGCTTGGGAAATTACTACAGAAACCCTCTAAAAGTAATCACAACCGGACCATACCTAAGTTTTTAAAAAAGCACTTTCCCGTCGCCTGCGTGTGTTTAACAACAACCTTCCCCCTGCCCAGATATTTCACATGAACTGAAAACTTGCTGAAAAAGAAAAATTAATGATAAGTTGACCGAGCCACACTGGGGTGAGATCCGGACCCCACAGAAGCGGGTACCCAGAGTTACCGACTGCACTAGCCGCGACTCGAGGACACGTGAAGCGCAGCCATCGCTGATTTGGGTTTTAGAGGGGGAATTTTTGGCCCCCGTAGCCCTTCCCAGGCAGGGTCAGTCTCAGCCCCATCCCCGTAGGATAATGCACTGCTGAAAACCCCTCTGCTTTCAAGCTCTTGAACACTTTGCAACACATATATATATATATTTTTAATTTCCTCGAGGATACCGAGAGGCTCTTATAAAAGTTTAAGTCACATTTGCACTCTCCGAAGCAGGAGGCGACAAAAGGCTCCTAATGAATTTAATTAAATAGCGGGTCCCCTGTAGCATACAACCTGCTTTAATTAGTGGTGGCGTTCAGGGTCCTTCAAGATTTATGGAAAACACTCCATCACTTGCCAAAGAAAAAAACAAAAGAAATGCTCAGAAGTACTATTAGGAGAAGAGTACGTACCATCTCCCAAGGTTGAATATTTACCAATATTCACGCCAACCAGTACTGCAAGAAGATGATGGACTTGGGGTATTGCAAGAGCAGGTTTTTTCCTGTTAACCCAATAGGACAATTTACCATTTGTTTCAGTTCATATCTGAGAGATTTGCTAAAATGAATGCACTTTTTTTCCTCCTCTATTACCACTGCTCTCCCTCCTCCAAAACCGATTAGCTCCTAAGCTTAAAGAAGATTTATCAGTCATTTGAGGACTTGATTCCAAACCCAATTAATAGGAAATTAATTGAAAGAGGCAGGAGAAAAATAAAAAGTTATGCAGAAGTGAGCAGCTAGGGCTGCCAGCAATTCCTGGACCACACATCGCTCGCTGTGGCAGCTTAATACATCCTTAGCAAACAAGCCCGGCTAATTACTCAGTCAGGGAAAACGAGCCCTTGCGATCCACGGCGCGACAGCAGGGGCAGCCAAGGAGGAATAAAGCAGGTTTTCGATGGCCATCGGGGCCATCCGAAGAGGTGAAATGGCTTTTTTCTTTAATCTGATGATCCAGGGCCAGGTTTCTGTATCCCAACCCCCCAGGAATATCTAAATAAACTCTCCTACAGCCCATCTGCACGGCGGGCTCTGGCAAAACCTCCGACCTGTTCATAAACCCATAAACAAGAGAAGCAAGAAATCCTAAACCCTCACCACGAGCAGAAAGTATTCATCTCGCGCAGCTTACTTGCATTACTTATTTGTCCCTCCCACCCAAAGCGCATGGCAGAAGTGGAGGGG
>NW_008824934.1:5038487-5042986 GCF_000699105.1 Pygoscelis adeliae | reverse complement strand
AATCCCGCAGGCGAGCTCCAGCATGTTGGATAAACCTTCCCAGGAACGGGGTTTCTGCCGTTAGCCCACACGCTCATAGATGTCACCCGGCTCCTCAAGTCCTCCAGGCGCTCGGGCACGGTCCCTTCCCGCCGTTGGCGCCGTCGGTCCTAGCAGTAATAAAGCTGTCTGCAACTTCTCCCATCGGCGTTTTCCATCTCGGCCATCTTGGTCCTCTTAGTACTAAGAGTACTAAGAAGTACTCTTGCGAGTACTTCTCTCGCCCCATGCAATGTGGATTTTCATTCCAGGAATGGAATTGGAGCTGACTTTATCACTTACTGAATCGTACACTTATTTTCTAACGCTGGAAAAGGCGTCCTCGGGGGGCATCGCTCAAGCCTCGTTGATGCCCCATGCGAGAGGAACACATAAACCCATCCTGTCCCATTAACATTCACTTAATTTCTCCTGTTTCTCCATCCCAACCATGAAATTCAATATTGTCACCATGACTAACCCATAAAATCGGTCAGCCCTGCGCAGGAACTGCAGCGCCACTCCTTGCTTTGTAACTAAATAGGCGGGCGCGCTCCCCAGGCGCAGCCGTCACCATCTGCAGAGAAGATCTTGCCGTTGAAGACGTCAACGTCACGCAGCGTCGGGCAGAGCCAGCACTCGCTCCTGGGCGTGCGGAGGTACGGCGCAGGCAGGAAATTCGAGTGTAATGTTGAATTTCAGGAAATAATTAGAGGAGGCATTTGCCTTGGGGGAATTTACCTGGAAACACCCTGCTACGAGGCCAAGGGCTTTCCAAACCAGCCTCCCCCGTGGTCATGACAAGGTGGTCAATGACTTCTGCTACGAATTTAAGGTGGGTCTTCAAAGGAGCACAGCGGGTTTTCTGTACAGAGCCCCATGTCCCTTTGGTGAAGAGGGCTTCCTTGGCCAGGTCCGTGGTTGGGACACCCATCTGCCGGGACACCCATCTGCCGGGACACCCATCCGCCCGTTTCTTTGCTACCCACCCCCTTGCTGCAGCCAGCTGGGGATGCTGAGGGTTTCTGCAGGAGGCTTGTCCTAGCCTAAGTGCCATCCCCAGGAGGTCACAGCTCTGAGCTGCAGGTTTGGGAGGGAGGAGACCGGGCTACAACCCATTTGCGGAGCAGACGTGAAGTTGGTTCGGTTCACGCCTTCCCGAGCAGCGGGGAAAGCCAGGCCGAGGTCTCCACCTTGGCACTCGAAAAGGAAACAGGAACCAGGTTTGCTCTCCGTGTGATAATCCCACAGGCGAGCTCCAGCATGTTGGATAAACCTTCCCAGGAACGGGGTTTCTGCCATTAGCCCACACGCTCATAGATGTCACCCGGCTCCTCAAGTCCTCCAGGCGCTCGGGCACGGTCCCTTCCCGCAGTAGGACCCAGCAGTAATAAAGCTGTCTGCAACTTCTCCCGTCGGAGATTTCCACATCAGAAATCCAGACCACATCCATCCCTTTCCAGCTGGGGCCAGGGAAAATATAATTGCGCTAACACTGTAAGCACGATACCGAGTCCCAGCCCCAGCAAAGGAGGAGAGGACAATAAGATGTAGCGCTACGGGATTTCGTTTGGACATTAATTGATTTAAAAAAAAAGTGCAAGAGATGGAATTAGCCCAGAAAAAGGAGCGATAAAGATGCATAAAGCACATGCTGCCAGGGATACAGAAACTGCTCAGGTTACTCCTGCGGAGCATCCTGTGCTGCTCCCGATCCCGGCTCCCTCCCCTCCGCAGCAAGGGCCTGTTAACACGGCACAGGGAATACGCTGCACGGGCTTATCGCCGGCTTTACCCCCGTGCTAAATGCTGTCGGAAAGGGCTGGAAATGCATTGCCGAGGAGGGACGACGAACCCACCTTCCTCCACCCAGATCATCACAAACCAGACCCTGTGCGGCCACGCAAAACGAAGGCTGTTAAAACTGCTGGAGCCCCCGAAAGTAAACCCCGCCGGCAAACCCTCTCCGCTTCCCTCTGCACTGAGGCCCGGTGAGCCAGTATGTATCTGAACCGGCTGTGTCGCGCTTCCGAGCTCAGAGCCAGCAGCAACGACAGATTTCCATATAATTTATCCGCTAATGACATTACACATGACCCAACGTGGGTCGCGCGCTGCTGCAGGGGCAGGGACACTGATGCTGCCGGGCGCGGGGCATCCTTTAGCGAGGACCGCAGGGCTTTGCAGCGATGCATGCTGCGAGGTGGGAGGTGGTCTTGGGAGATGCTCTCTGGCTGTGGGACACGACCGACACAAACCCCTGACCTACAGGACAGCACGGCCAGGTTTCCCCGAGCTCCTTGCACTGCCTTATTCTGCAGCTCCCTAATATAGAGCCATTATTTCCCCAAATGCCTCTTATCAGCTGATACATTTCTCCTGGCAAAACCATTCACCGGGCAGAGTTATTGCCATTTTCCCTCCCCTTTTGGCTACGTTTCTCTACGGACAATTTTTCACGGAAAGGAAAAAGGATTTTTTTTTTTTTCCCACCCCTCCAGCTGCTGATCCCATTTCCACATTACCCGTCTCCGTATCCGCCGCCGCGCTAAGCCTGCTCTGCTGCCCAGCGCCTCCAGCCCAGCTCACGAGGCTGGATCCAGCACGGCGAGCTTTTCCAAATTACGCAAAAGCTTTCCAATATTGCGTGGGAGGGAAGGAGCATTGATTTTAAAAGCCTTCTTGGTACGTGCCTTTCCAAGTGCAAGCTGAGATTCCCTCTTCCTAGCCATCACACCTGCAGAGAAGCCCTAGAAAAGCAATCCCAGCGGCTCCTATGGCGGCCAATAAAAGCCCAATAAAAAACCAAAATTATATTCCTTAAATACTCACGATTCTCAAGCCAAACTCACTTTTTCTCTGTACTATCCTTCACAGAAGTGCATACGACCTCACTGCAGCTTCTTAGATGACTTATTATTACTCTTATTTTTTTTGCAAATAGTCTTAAAGTAGTTCTGCTTTTCTATATTTTGCATTTATCAGCACTTCCCCCTCCCTGTCTGCGCAGAGCAAATACTCTCTCATTAAGGTTTTTCTTCTCTGATTATGGTTTTATGAACCCAGAGCATTTCCTGCTGCCAGAGGCTGCACCGGTGGCGGGGGGCAAGATTTTGAAGATATTTTGGCTGTTACTAATTTATAGGGATGCTTTTTCAAATCAGAGAGTGATAAATTAAAAAGCACGTAGACTGGGGTAGTTTTTCCTCTTCTTTTTCCAAAATCCTCCACCCAAATACGGACTCAGCCCAATTCCCTGTCCCCCCGCACACGTCAGCATCCCGGACGGGGGGAGATGCGGTAAGCTGGGGCTCTCCCCCAGCCCACTGCTCAGCCTCTGAGCCTGAGAACTTTTGACAGCCTCTCTTCATAATCCGCAAACACGAGCTGACAAGTGGAAGTTACAGGCGGTATGTTGGGGATTTGAGATGATATTTAGTGCCGCGGCGCTGCCAGGGTTTGACGCATGAGAGCTTTCCCCTGCTCAGGATCATCCCCTGGCTCCGGCTAACAAACCGTCCTGCCTGGACTTACTGCCAGCTTGGTTTCAGGGAGGAAAAGCTGCAATATTGCGTTTCACCCTGCACACCCCGGTCTCGGGGCTCGCAGCGAGCTCGCTGTTCAGCTGCCAGCAAGGGAGGGAGAGCCCGGTCCCGACCACCGCGGGAAAACACCCAAATCAGTGCACGAAGAAAAGAGGAGAACCTGCATGTCACCTGGAGGCCCAGCCTCTGCTTTCTGCAGCGCTCCCGATAACTCCACACGGGATAAGGAAAACTGCACTCACCAGGAAACTCGCTGCTTCCCTCCTAAAAGAGTCCGAGGGGCTGAAATCCAACCCGCACTCACCTCGCAAACGTTTTCAGCTGCATTTCAGCTGCTCTCTTGGCTCTACTCTACAGCTAGCCGTGGAGGAATTACTTTGCGATGCTGCAAACGCCTCCCACATCCCCTTCCCCAGCCTGTCGCTGCACCCTGGTCCATCCTGGCTCCGCGCTGCTGGGGCAGGGTGGTGGGGGGGTCCCGGGAAGCACGGCCCTCCGATCAAACCCCCCCTCCCCCGACATGCACACGGTGAACGCACACTGCATAGTCCAAATAAAAAGGATGGCTCTTCCTTTCCTCGTTAACTAACTTCTTGAAACTTTAGGGTCCCGGGGAGAGGTGTACGAGAAGAGGGACGCGCAGCCCTTACCCTGCAGAGCCTCCTTGGCGCGCGCCAGCTCCTGCTCCTTCTGCGCCAGCTGCACCTTCAGCTCGGTGGCCGACAGCACCTCCGGCGACTTGCTGCCGTGCGTCTCCTCCAGGTCTTTCGTCAGCATTTCCTTCATTTGCCGGAGCAGGTGAACCTCCTCCTGCAGCTGGGCTACCTCCTCCCGCAGCAGCGCTGGAGGAAGAGGAGACACAATGCGAGGAAGTGACTGACGGCTCCCGGCACTGCCCCTGCTGCAAACTCGAACCCCGGGCAAAACTGCCGGGGT
>NW_008824934.1:5032278-5038367 GCF_000699105.1 Pygoscelis adeliae | reverse complement strand
ACCGGAGGAGAAGGAGGGACACGATGGGGAGGCACCGGGCAGGGGAGGGGAGAGCCTCCACTGGGTACTGGTTTCTAGTTTTTGCATTAAAAAATTAAAAATAAATATTAACACGTAATAGTAATTATAATAAAGCAAGAACGACCTCCCCACCCAAACCACTCGCTGACGGGGCGCTCGTCTGGCCAGTGTCCAACAGAGGCTGCCGAGCTCCGCTGCGCCCCACATGATACGCTTCAGCTCTGCCTCCAGCCATCCACGCGTTCAGGGCATACGCAACAAAACCGCCCTGAGACCGGAAAGGGGAAGACGGCGCTTTTACCTGCAGACCCCGATCTTGACTTTTTCAGATTTACGCCTAGCGACCGCTGTGCCCCTCAAAGCAGCTGCGTCGCCGGAGCGTGCCGGCACACCCCAGCCCGGGTGCCCTGCAGCCCCTCTGCGGCGGGCACCGGGGGAAGCTCCAGCGACCTCGTTTCCCACTGCCGCGCTCGCCGCTTAGCCTAATAAAGTGCTTTTCATGCTACTTCCACACTGCACCCGGTCGCCCTCGTCTCCCCTCGCAATCCTCTTCCTGCAAAACACTTTTTGGACGTGCACCGCCACTGCAATCCTCTACACGAGCCAGACATTGTGATCCAAAATGATTCGTGCAAGCATGCAAACAGTTTGATTTTGCTTTCCCCTCCCTTTGAGAACACGCGCAGAAAACCCGTCGCTCATCCAAAGGGGCTTATTGATTTCTCGGGTTTGCACCATGCCCCTGGACATGGGGAGAAAAAAATAAATCCCTCAGCACGCACGTTACACTTACCAGAAAAAATAAAATAGAAATAAAAAAATAAAAATAAACCTCCCCCTCTCCAAGCTACTGCGGTTGGGTCCTTTCCCCACCTCCACCGTGTATCAGCCAGCCTGGGGGACACCAGCTGGGCATGAAATATAGGGGGGTTTTCCCCTGATTTTTGCTAAGGTCCTTCCGCACGTGCACCGGGCCGTTTCCTTTCCACCACCGTTTGTGAAGCGAGGCGGGGAGGTGACGCCGGCGGCAGGACGGGGAGAGGCGGCTCCCTCCGGCCTGGCCAGCAGCTGCACCAGGAAGGCATAAAATCTGGTTTGCATTCTTGAAATGCTTCCCGTATGAAAACTGGCAAGGCCCCATTCTGTAAATTATTTAGCAATAAAGTCACTAACGAGGAACAGTCGAGCTCCGGGCTGGGGATTTCGGTGCAGTCCAAAGTGCTTTCTTGAAATCCCTGCAAAAAGCAAGAACCGAGAGGCGGCCAAGGCCAAAGGCATCTTCCCCTTCCCCGGGGGCTGCAGAAATGCAGCTCTTCCCCTCCAGCCTTTGGGAAACCGGGGAGGGGGACGCAAGGGACTCGTACACGGTGTAATATTTACTGTGCAAAACCCACCCAGCGCCTTCCCTGGACACAGAAAGCCCCACGCGACCCCACAAAACACCTGTGGCTTTTTTTTCCCCACTGATAATTCATTTGTACCTTTTATTGCAAGATGCTTTGCTCAGGGGATACAGCGGGTTATTCCCTGGCAAATGATTAACCGGCAGAGGAGGATCCAGGCAGGGCAGCTTGCACAAGGGCCACCGACCCCATGGGATTTCTGCAAATTGCAGCATTTTGGTGGGAACCCGAGAACCTCCCCCCGCCGACAGAGACCCCTCCAGGATCGGGAGAGGGGAAACAAGCCCAAGGAAGGGCAGCCCCGGCGGGAATTCCGCAGCAGAACATCCTAGAGGAGTCCTCTGGCATGGCCCAAAAGCAGATTTGCAGCTGTTTCTTACAAAGCTCCTTTCTATAAAGCGCTGCACAACGCAGCTTCCCCAAAACCGCGCCATTCCCCTCTGATCTCCGTTCGAAAACAGTGAAAAAACTCAAAAGCATTCCTCCTCCGAAGCGTGCAGCAAGGCAATTTAGTCTCCAACTTAGTACTCGGCTCCTGATGCAGGCAACAACTACTGGAAGGTTAAAATCCAAGATCTATAAGAAGCTATAGGTGCAATCTGGAAAGGAGCATGTGGCACTGCGCTCCCCACGCCACCGGCTGCCAGACACACGGCTTCGGCTGCAAGCCAAAGCCTACGGAGAAACTTGAATTATTGAACTCAGGATCAGCCAGATATCCAAGGTTCTTGCTTTTTTTTATATCTATCTATCTATCTTGCTTTTATATATATATAAAAATATATAATTTAAGATATATATACACACAAAAAAATGGATTGCACTTTGCAATGTATGTTTATATTACAAAATAGATGTTGCTAAAATATGTATTACAAAGCACAATCCATTTTTTGTATAGACATATATATAAAAATTGCAAAGCACAATCCTCGCAGCCAAGATTTGAGGGGAAAAACCCTACACCTCTTGCTAGGCTCAAACAGCAAAAGACACGCCGTCGGCTCTTAACACATCACGAAGTGCTGTGGTCCTTGCTCTCTTCCCAGCTCCCTCCTGGGGTTCCCGCCGCCGTCTTCGCTCTCGAACCCAGGAACGGGCTTCGAGGCAAGTCAAACCCTCCGCGCTCTTCCCAGCAAGTTTTTAAAGGGTTTTCTGGGAAAGAAGCTGGCGTTTCAGGGAAGCGGTGGGGATGACAGCATCTCCTGCTCTCCGCGGTTTCCTTAGGAAACCACTTAATGGGCAATTTCTTGCGTTATATCAAGCTTTTTATTAGCACCTGCTGCCAGGAGGACTGGGGCTGGACCGAAGCAGCCTTACACCTGTAATTACCCTCATTCCCATACAGGATTTCCACCCGGCTCTGCCGTTTCCCTGGGCTCCCCGTCCCCAGCCCCTCAGCACTCATCCACCAAAGTCACATCAACACAATCATCCCCCCCCAAAGCAGTTCGCCCCCCCCTTCCAGCACCAAGCATCTGCTCGCAATCCCTCTCCTGCAAGTTTCCATCCCGTCTTAACCGGCAGCTCCAGCTCGAGAGGGTCCTACGGAGGAAGCCCATTTTATGTGCATAAATTGCATTAAGAGAACGACTCGGCTTGAGAGGGAAATTTTAACTTCATTTTAAAACGGGGGCAGGGGGGAGGAAATCCCCGCTGCTATGCCAAGTTTAAGCGCCTAAATAAACGATCCGAAAAGCACCATTTGCAGGCAGCTCTTTGCGATCGTCACAGGAAAGTTCCAACAACCAGGAAAACAGGGCCAATTCTTCAGAAACCTCATTTCAGCCTCTTATTTCTTCCACACACAGGCGGCTCGGCAGGGATTTCCATAAGCCTGCCTGCGAGCTGGCTGGGTCTGTGCCTCTATCGGAAGCTGTGAAGGAGCTGTACGTGGCTTGAAGTGAGCATCAGCCCTCTCGAGCGGGGACCGGGGCTCAGCGCCCCGCACGAGGGGGTCCATGCGCAGCCGCAACACGACGCAAAAATACAATCCAGAGAATAGAATGATTTTTTTAAAAATTTTTGCAGTTCAACCTTGCAAACATTGCTATATTGGGGTACAAGTTAAATTTGCTAGTAGGAATCGCCTCCCGAATGCAACAACCCTGATGCAAGAAGCTTCCACAGCACATTTTTCCCAGCATCTTTGTCCCTTTTTATTTTTTCCTCCTCTTCTTAACCTTTTTTTTTGGGGGGGTTGTCTGTGCACTGTAATTCCTGACCACCTGGGGGGGGAAGGAGGCATCGCCCTGCGCGGACGAGCCCCGTCGCACGCCAGCTCATTCCAGCCCCTTCCAAATCTCCTGCAAGCGGGCAGTGATGGAATTAATGCAATTTAAACATTTCCCGGACTAACTGATGAAAACTACCATTCACGCCAAAATAATTGGCTGTTAATTATATTCCAGTTGATAGCATTAAACTTCCATGACACTGTCGGATTCTGCATCTTTTATACTTTAAGCACTGATTAGTGTTAACAGACTATGTAAATAAGATTTTTGGGGGTTTTTTAATTGCAGCGAACAACTCCAGACGGCATTTGGGGCTGAAGTTTCCACTCTGGCTCCCACAAATCCCATGTTGGACTCCTCTCGGCAGCAGATCCACCGGCCGCGCAGCAGCAAAGCCTTTTACTGGCCTTGGAGCAGGCATCACTTTAAAAACATCCATTTAAAAGGCTTTTTTTCCCCCCACGTAACTTAGCTGACATGATTGCTGTACACACGTTTCTGTCTTTGGAGGGTACATATTAAAATTGAATGCAGTATAAATGACAAGGTTTCTGTTGGTGAAATTAGTATCTTAGGGGAAAGCTGCATTTTGTGCCGCTTTTGCACGTTTACCGGCAAGATGGTTTTTGCTTTGCTGGGCACAAGTCAAGGTTTTTTTTTTTATCCAGGACATCAACGGGAAAACAGCCAGATGACGCAAGCGTGCCCTGGGTTGCGGCAGCGGCATATCGACAATGGTGGCCAACAGCGGGCAGAGAGAAAAGCCTCGCTTGTGGACCGAGAGCTTAAAATCAGCAGTGGGTCACCCCGAAGGGCAATTTCACAGGCCTAAATCTCTGCGCTAACGGCATCACCGAACAGAGCCTCACCCGTCGAGGGCATGGGGGAACCCTTCGTCCCTTCTCCCTCCTGCAGAGCTTTGGACCAGAATATATATATATTATATAAAAACCCACAAATATACATGTACATACACCTCCATCCTGGGATGGGAAACAGAAGGGTCATAGGATAAAGAACATTATTAGAAGAAAACAATGATTCAAGCCCTAGGGATGAGTCGAGCTAGTATTTTAAAGAGCATCTCACCACCTCTGATCATTAAGTAGCTCCCCAGCTTGGGACCCGAGTCTCTTGCAGGAAGAGGTTCAACCAAACACCGCTCCCGAGTAGCCTGCACGATGTACGGTTTTCCTCTCTCTCCGTACACACTCCGCAAGGAGTCATTTGGAGGAAAAGCACAAATTGCCAGGCACAGGGCCGGGTGACAGCTGGGGGCAGAGCAGGGAGACCAACCACTGCCACCCCCACGCGTGCAAACAGCCAGCCTCTCCGTGAAGCACGGGTCGTGCTCAAGAAAGCATTTGGTTAGCCCAAAATACACTCGGATTTGGCAAAAAGACCCGGTTACCGCTGCTGCTTGAGACCTGCCGGTGCAAAGCTAACACGTCCAACCTCTCCCTGTGACACCTGGACACCACGATGGACTTGCAAGGGGCTCAAAACCAAAGCCCAAGCAGCCCATCGTCTCCTCATGAGGATAAACACGAGGGCCCGTAATTTGTCCATTCGCGCCCTTCGGCCGAGTCCCGCTGCCGCGCATCCCAGCTACGTCCTCGGGTACGGCGTCTCCCACAGCACCACGGCGCTCCGTGACCTCAGAGGAGCTGTCGGCCACCACCGCTCCCTCCTGGGTGGGCACTGGGGCGCTCAGCCACGCCCTGCAGAGCCTCTCGGGCTAATAAAGTGAATTTTGGCTCCATACATCCATCTTTTAAAGAAGGAAGCTTTAGATTCCGTCCCCTTGCTACTGCCCTGATGCTGCAAGCGAGCAAGCTGACACGGGTACGGACACTCCTTAGCAAGTTTGGGTTAAAGTTTTCACCCAACCAGCATAAATCCCTGCAAACACCATTTCTGAGCATTTCCCGAGTTAGATGCCAGCTCGGCCTCGGCGCTTCCATATGGTCACAGCCCCAGGATGGGAACCCCAGCTGCTGGCCCCGACTGTGCACCATCAACCAAGTGCTTGCACCCGTCTCGCTCGCAGCCATTCAGGCAGGACACGCAGAGACTGCCTGCCTGCAAAGTTACCCCCCGCGTCCTGGCACCCCCCAGCACCCCAAAAAAAGGATTATTCCCAGCAAGCTGAAGCCCGCTTGCTCAGCTGCCCCGTCCGCACGCTGGCGAGTGTCTCACAGCGGACGTAAAGAAGTAAAACCTGATATAAACCTCTCATGCACACGAGCTGGGGGGGGGGCAGAGGGGTTCAGAAGGCAGGCTGAAGGTTGCAAAGGCTTTCAAAGCACACACGGTTTAAAAGCAGCTGGCTGGTGGGCTGCGACCTCCGCAGCGACCCTCGGAACCGGCCACCGAGCCCTCTGTGAGCTCCCGGCACGCTCCAACTTCTCCATGAGACAAAATGGAC
>NW_008824934.1:5029990-5031473 GCF_000699105.1 Pygoscelis adeliae | reverse complement strand
CTGTTTGCAATACTCAGCCACCACCGGCAGCGCAGTGGGGAAACTGAGGCACGAGGAAGGTAACACACCGCAAAGCAGCCCCGTCTCCGGCATACAGCTACAGCTCACGCTAGCTCTTCCTTGCAAGGGAAATAGATACAATTTTTTTTTTTTTGCAATGCAATTATTATTTATCTTGTCCAGGCAGGTTGCAATTGCACGACACCCACGGCTGCGGGAGCACCACCGCAGACCGGCCTCCCTCTGCAAACCTGGCCCTGCAGCGAGGAAGGGCAGAGAGGGGGAGCTGGAGGATGGGATGCGCGGGGACACGGCAAAACCCAGCGAGAAAGTAGGTGACACTTGCTTTTCTATAATAAATGCTGCATCAACGTACACCAGAAAAACCAAACTCTCTGAAACTCAGCTTTTTTGGGTTGTTTAGGTGTTGCTTTTTGCTCCCTGTAGTACACACTGCACCATCACCTGCCTTCATCCAGCCGCCTGGGCCACACGTTTCCAAGCCCTCCACAGCAGACCCACTTTTTAAATTTATTCACCCCACCAAAGAGATGAAGAACCGGGCAGAGGCACTTTGGGCTTCTGAATTTGTGCCAGTCTCTTTGCCGCTACCTGGGCTAGTGAGGATGAACACTGCCCAGCCACGCGCTGCTCAGGGCTGGGCGGCCACTGCCCCAGAGCGGGGACATTTTACAAGCAGCTCCCAGCACACTGCCTGCACGCACCTCTCGCTCTGCCCGGGAGGGCAAGACTTGCACCAAGTTCAGAAAACACAGTCTGAGATGGAAAAAAAGAAAAAATAATCACCATATTCTGCTTTCCAACAGCGCCCGGGCACGCGAAGCCTCCGCCAGCCACTGCAAAGCCAGCTCCCCTGCCCCACAGTAGCAGCATCTTAGGCATGGGGAAACCGAGGCACACCCTGCGTGCACCAGCTTTTACATTTTTGGGAAGCGGGTGACAGAGTGTAACCGTGGGAGGAGCGAGCCAGCCCTGGCTAGGAAGAGATGCAGCCACGGCCGTCGCATACGCCAAATGAGCTTGGGTCAATAAATCAGGTCCTTCCCAGCCCCATGCCCTGCTGCTGGGCATTGTCCCCCTCCCTACCACTTCCTCGCCAGCGGCTTGGGAAAGAGAAGGGATTTAGTTTTGTTTTGCAACAAGCCATGGTTCTTAGTGCAACAAGCACCGGTGCACGCAACGGGCCAGCACTGACACCGCTCACATTGCTGGCAGCCCGGTGCGTGCCACGGCACCGCCTGCAGCCTCGCTGCTAGGGTGTGCAATGCACCCGTTGCCCCAACCCCTGCCACCACCAGCCTCAGCTCCTCGAAGCCCACGAAACCTCCGCTCTTGGCTGCTGCGTCACCTCCCATCGCTCCCTGTTTGCACAACTCCCCTCCTCAAGGATCAAGTCGGAGCGCGCCTGCTCGTGCTGACTCAGCTCCTGATGCGGCGAGGACGCCGTGGCCGCCAGAGCAAC
>NW_008824934.1:5024860-5029946 GCF_000699105.1 Pygoscelis adeliae | reverse complement strand
TCCCTGGGCAGCCAGAGCAACCCCACGCGAGCAAGGAAACACCACTGGGTTTGGGAGAACCTGCCGATTTAAATCTGCTTTACAAGCAAGCACGGTGCAAAGCTAACTGCGCACCTCTTGGTGTGATCTGCCACGGCACGGGAAGGTGCAGAGCGGTGATGCCCCTGAACCAAAGCAAAGGGAGGAGGTTTTCCACGTCACGGGCATTGCACAAGCCCCAAGCTCCCCAAAAGCAGCTTCCTTGGAGCCTCCTCTGACCCGTCATGCTCCTGCCTGGCTGGGCTCGCGTCCTTGCTCCTGCTGACTAATGGTAGACCAAGCAGCATTACTCACACCCGCAGCACCAGCAGCAGCCGTCCTCATCCCCAACGCAGGCATGTGGTGGGAGGTACCGAGACGGTGCAGTACCACTGCTCTTTAATCCAGCGATGCCGCCTGCGGGGATTCCCCTGCCCCTTCCTCCTTGATTAAAAACCCCTTTGGAAGGTGCACAGAAAAAGGGTGTTGGTTAATTAAAAGGTGGCGCGCGCCTTGGCCGGGTTTGAGCGGTGCAGCCGGGCTCCGAGTGCTGAGCGTGCCCCGGTGTCGGGCAGCAGTCGTGCTTTTGGCTGCAGTTAAATTGGGGATGGGGTCTGGGTTTCGTCTTCTTTGGAGCAACCCATTACCGTGTGCCAGTGGTGGCTGCTGCCGGGAGGGAGTTGACACGACAGGGAGCTTTGCTCGCACAGCATCCCCTCTGGAGACAACACATGGAGAAGGCATCAGCCCCAACGAGAGCCGGCTTTCCTGAGGTCACAGCACACCTAATTGGGAGGCTGAGAGGGAAGAGGTCAATAATGGAGCCGGTATCTGAGACTGAGATCTCCACGTGACCCCAGACACCCATATTTCTGCATGAGGCGGTTTTGCTAATTAGCAAATAAGTGGCTTCTGCAAAAGATTTATCCTTGTCCGTGCATGTGGGCGCGGGGCGCTGCTGCTTGCTGCACAGGCAGGATGCCTTGGCCGGGGCTGCCTAAGGGTGGGAGCGGGGCGGGGAGGGGACGTTGGCCCCGCTGCGGGAGGAAGCCGAGGCCAGGGGGGTATTTTTGTCCATTGAGTCACTTCCTGCGGATCCCGGTTGCAGCCTGCACGGGGAAGGGGACAGGCGCTGGGTGTCAGGGCAGACAGGTCTGGCCCTTCATCCCAAATCCCGGCAGGGACCTGCCAGCCTCCTTCAGCCCTCCCTAGCCCAGACCCTTCTGCAGGGAGGGGGCAGGAGGGACTGTTGCCACCCACGCCTGGCTCAGGAGGTCTCTGCAGATGAGGCAAGAGGGGGCTGATCCAAACTGGGCAGCCTCCACCGAAGGACAAACCTGCATCTCCGGCTTCCCGGGCTTGGAGGTCCCACCAGGGTTATGGCTCTGGAGCAAGCCAGCTATAGGTGGTCACCACCAAAATCTCCAAACTCCTTCAAGGTTGGGCTGAAAATCCCAACCATCACCTACAAGGGCAGGGGCCACTTGCAAGAGAGAGGCAAGCTGGGGTCAAGAAGCACTTCAACTTCAGCATCGCCACTCAAAAAGTTACCATTCTCACCGAAGCACTTCATGGCAGTTGGTGGTTGCTTAAATACAGCTTGACCATACGGATGTCAACGTATATTATTGCCCTGAAGGCACAGGCACCCGCAGTGATTGCTGAATGACCCAAGCCCCGTGAGAAGTATCTCTGCAGAAGGTCAGCGATGCTTTTATGTACCTCTGGACAGGAGCTGGTCCTTGCAGAGCTACTTTTGACCTGGAGAACAGGGCTGTCCAGAAAAATCACATACCCATCGACTGGAATAGAAAAATCAGGAGACCTCATACAAGGTCTCCTGATTCAAAATGCCATCTACTTCCAGGAAAACTCGCTAAAATATTTCCCCCGCGCCCGTGGAAACCCCCTTCCCCATCCCCGTCTCTCGCAGGAAAAAAAAAAAAGAAAAAAAAAAAGAAGTGAGGAGATGTTTCAAAACAGACCTGATTTCTTTCCCCCCCCGGGTTTTCTTTCAAGGAAAACTCTTCTCAAAAATGACACGTTTTTGTCAAACATTTCACTAGTGACAAATCGGCATTGTCACCAAGGAGAGCGCTCGGCTGGGAATTTCGGAGGCGCTTCGGGAAGCCTCCGTCTGCTTTTACCGAGTTAAAAATTGACGGCGGCGAGGTTGCAAAACATAACGCATGAGGCGAAGGATTAACTAACACAGATCTGGCTCCAAAATCAGAGGTGGTAAGAGTAATTTTCATTCAGGAACTTGGCACTGCTTGGCACCTCCTCCTCCAGCACTGCCGGAGTATTTTAAGCTCCCGAAAATCACATGTGCGTCGCCGAGAGTTTTTGCATTGATTAAATCAAAGCCTCAACGGAGAGAAAAATCCAAAGTTGTTTGTTTGGTTTTTTTTATGTCCCTACCCAGGCCATACACAGTGACTTTCCCCTTCTTAAAAATAGCATTGCAAAAGCTGTTTGCGATGTAAAGAGGCAAAAAAGTAACAAGTAAAGGGCAAACATCATCTTGCCGGCTCCCGTGCTCCCAGTTGCAATCTCATTTGGTACAGTTTCCTGAACTCAACACAGTTATTTCTGTTGCATTTTTTATTTTAACATGAGAATTACGGTTGTTATCACAGATGCTTTATGCCTAACAACTTCGGGCTTCCTTACGATATTTTCATTCAAATGCTAAAAGGCTATAACGAGACTAAGATAATGGCCCACAAAAATAAATGATACAGACCAGAATAGGGGGAATTTGGTTAAAAAAAAAGAAAAAAAAAAATAGAAATTATCCATCCTAATTAGCATTCAAAGACAGTAACTGGAGGAAAAAAAAAGATGTATTCTGGGGAGGCTTGTTTCACCTGGTACCTAAACCCCAACAGAGCCCGCCATGCTCCACCCAGGGCGACGAGCACCTCTGCTTCGGAGAGCGGTTAGAAGGGAAGGAAAGCCCCAAATCCTCGTTTCTGAGCTCGTTGCCACTTTATATTCACATCACTTACGGGCCACGCACCCAAAACCTCAGCTGTGCCCTTTGCAAGCAGCCTGCTGCTCACTGCCCGGGGTGGCACCGGCTCCGTGCTCCTGCCACATCTGGATCCAGAGGCGAACGTCACCGACTCCTTCCTGCCCTCCCCAGCTTCGTCAGCGCTAACGAGCGACGGCACCGACAGCCTGACATTTGCAGCCGTGGAGGGGACAGGGCACGGCTGGCCACCCCGGCTTGGGTATCGATCAGCGAAACGTGGGCTCTCCGGGAGCTTTGAACCGCTGAACCCCACCAGAATCAATATTTTCCTTTTTAAAATAACACTGGGGGCAAAAGCACATCTAATAGAGATTCAGTGTTATTCTGGGTTTTACATTATTCATTGAACCTCATCCTATGTCATGCTGCAGCGAATATATTACCATATATGATGACAAAGAAATTACACAACTCCTGCAAATATACGATAAAGCGGCAGCCTGGGCTGCTAAAACAGCCCGCTCAACTGGCAATCTCTCATTAGCAACATGTAATTAAGTTGCTATACATTGACGTTGTGCCTGTGCCACCAGCCACTTTATGGTGAAAGAGGAGACTAATAAATCAAAATAATAATAAATCAAACAGCAACGAAACCCAGAGCTGCGTGGCAGGTCTCAAACTTTCGGAAACGTTTTCTTGTCGAGGTTTGCGAAGCTTTATCTCACCCGCGGCACAGCCAGGAACGTCACCGCAAGGCCACCAAGGGCCGCCGTGTCCCCAGGGCCACCCAGCTCAGCCCGCCCGAGCAGGGAGGCACCGGCAGGGAACGGGCTGCGTGCTTAGACATAACCGGAAAAAAAGGAAGCCTACCAGGAAAGGTTAATAGTTTATCCGTATGCAAAAATGCGCTCCCATTTCTAAAAATCACTTTGTATCCTCAACGACATGCACGATTTTAATGGGGCTGAAGGCAGGCAACTCACCTCCGAATTTGGACGCTATCTTTACTAACCAGATGTTACTGCCTTTTTTTAATTTTTTCAAAGCTGCACTTTAGCTTCCAGAGAGTTTCAAATAAGCAATTCTAATGATCCCTCTTCATCAACCACTCCAGCAATATATGTACGCGTATTAGGGAATCCAGTACAGAAAACATCTTTTTACGACACCTGCTGCCAGCCAAGCTGCTGCCCACACAACCTGCCGCATTTATCAACATGAAAAGCATTTACCCAAACCCCATTTCTTTTCACCCCAAACCTGCCACTCACTGGGCATGGAGGCACGGGACCGGTTTTTGCACGGAGGGGAGGTTGGGTGGAGGCCACTCACATCCCGCTCGCGTCCCCATCTGCACCTCCAGCAGCCCCAAAGCTTCAAGGAACAAACATTTCACCCGCTAACATTTTTGGGGCCCCGCGCAGCAGTCAGATACAGATTTGGGAGTGGATGCAATGCACCGATGGGGTTGGAAACATGCATCACGCTGGCACCTTCTTTGCCCCTGGTGAAGCTGGCAAAGCACAAAACCCACCTTGTGCTCTTGATCGCGCCCAATGTCCCAATGGCTATTCAACTGGGACCACAAAAAGCAACAGGGTTTGTACATGTGCATCAGTAAAGACTCAAACTGACGCTGCAGGACAAATTTTGATTGACCCAGGAATTGAAAAAAAAAAAAAAAAAAAAAAAAAGGAAAGAAAAAGAGGGAATAAAGCCTGGCTGAAGTTCCTCAGCTTTGCAAGGCAGGTTAGGAAATGCCGGGGGGGCTGCACGGATCAATGACCCCATGTGCCCGGACGTATCCCGTTCCCCTCCCGTCCGCTGTGAATCACCAGAATATTTATAAATCAATTGACAGCAATTAATCAGCTAGAGGAAGATAAGGGATAATGAAGAAAAGAGATTAGCTGGCAATGCACAAACAGAGCTCCTCCGGGGAGAAACCGCTGTGGTTGGAAGCCTCCTCTGCAAAGCCTATTAACTCCACTTAAAAAAGAAATTTAAAAGAGGCAACCTGAATAATTCAAAGGAAGAGTTAACGGTTCACGCTAACAGGTTCTAAAAACCTGCAGCAGCCGTGCTTGT
>NW_008824934.1:5019152-5024774 GCF_000699105.1 Pygoscelis adeliae | reverse complement strand
GTGCGGACGCTGTGAGCTGCATGGGGCCGACGCTGCCGTCCTGCGGGGTTCATTTAAGTGACCAACCCCTTCTAGCTGAGCTATAAATAATAACGGAGAAACAACTACAGGACTCGAGGGGAAGCCACCAGGGATACACAGCCTAATATTACCCATCCGACGTATCCCACGGTAGCCTTCCAATCGCCCACCCGCTCCCTGTCAGCAAAGCCAGTACTAAATATACTGTCATTTCACTTGCCAACTGAAAAATTAATCTCTGGGCACAGCAGCCAACAGTCACATTTTCTGTATATTTTCCTACTGATCTTTCCATCCTAATCCTTCCACCCCAAACTTTGGGAAGGGGAGTGTCAGGGCAAGATCAGCAGCGCCTTCCTTGGCCGAATTGCTGCCGTTAGTCATGTATTTCACACCCACAGAAGATGCCAACACCAAGGCTGGGCTTAATCCCGTCTGCAGGACCAGCATCACCACAATGGCGCTACCAAGAACCGGGCACTTTTCACCAAAATTACACCCCTGCGCGGCTCTGAGAGGGGGTTACAAGCTGCCGCTTCGTTTTTGAGGAGCACCCAAAAACGCCACGTCCCCCTGCTCTGACCTGCATCCTACGGGAACGCTCCGCTCCCGGGGATGCCTACAAGAAACTTTCCCAAATTTGTGCTGCAGGATCCCACCCGAGAGCTGACACCTGGGGGGGGGGGCACCTTAACAAGAAAGGGCTCAGAAAGAGCTGCCAGTTCAGAGGACTAAACGCAGCATTTCAGTACAATACTCGCCTTTTTCAAGTAACACTCAACAAAATTGCCAGGTCAGGGCTGAAGCCCACGAGCGTTTTGCGGAGGGGAAGGAGAGAAAGCATCTCCCCGCCTTACTTGCTGACTTGCAAGGCAGCAATTTAACCTTCAAGGAAGAGCTCAAATTCATTTAGTAACAGCCCTTATCTACAGGCTGGGGGCAGAATAATTCTACCGAGAACAATATATAATAGATAAAAATAACTGCACTGCAGCAAGGAGACGGATAGCACGGTGCAGGGCAGTACTGAGCTGCTTTCTCCCTGCTAAAGCAGCCCATCAATTTAATGGCAAGTTATGGGCCGATAGCAGGAAAACTGCCCCCAATTCTGATGTTTAAGGGGCCAATGTCGATTTAAAAGGCTAGCGCTCGTCCTGGCGGGTGTGAATTCGCAGGCTGAGCCCACGCCGTGCGTAAGCGGGATGCTCCCCAGCAGCCCCACTGCATCTCCGCTCCCGCGTCTGCAGCCCGTCACCGTGAGTGAGTGACTCAGGGCCCCGTTTCTAAAAGCTTCCCCCACCCCCTTTCTTTTTTTTAATAAAAAAAATAAACCTGGAGGTCTTTCCAAGTGCCTAAGCAACGACGCAGGAACATTTTATTTATGCACCACTTACTGAACTCCCAAACTACACTTATTAAAACTTCCTTTGCGGCAAAGTTTGTCTTTCCCTGCCAGGAGGTGTAGGAAAAAAAAAAAAAAATCAAACGCCTGAAGGTTTTCAACCATTTTTTCGCCAAAACTTTACCGCCACACTAAATATCACGGCACACCCGGCTGCAATGAAATGAATATAGCCCTGCACCACAAAAAGACCAAGTAGATCCCAAATTGCTACTGGCAGGCTGAAAATGGGGAGCCAAACCCCGACCGCTACCAAAAATGGGCTTTTTTCTGAAATACCCACAGTATTACTCGATGGGAGTGTTGTGGCGGGCGGTGTAACACCGCTCGCTGCACATGTATTTTATACGTATGCACAAAGGCAGAGAAAGCCCTTTAAAGCTTGGAGGGCTGCACTTGGTGCCTGCCTGGAATCAAATAACGCACTAGGTTGCAAAGTTAATAAAAGTGACAGCCTTTTATTAATCTTAGCTCGCGCCGCAGCGCTTGGAGCCGGCAGGGAGCCGCTCTCACAAAGTTATCACTGCTTTGCACCAGGCAAACCCAGGGCTGGAAAAATAAAATACAAACAAATTTAAAACAAAACAAAAAAAAAACCAAAAAGGAGCAGCAGAAGCCACAGAAGGCGCATGCCAAAGCCAGTAGCAAAAGCCCAGCCTCCGGCAGCATCAGGTGGGAGTCTGGGGCTGGATCCCCATGGAATGAGCTCAACATCAGCACCGCTGGGGAGACCGCTCTTGCAAGGGTGAAAAATTGCATCCCGGAGAAGGCGGGCGTGTGAGGAAGCACAGCAACCCAGCTAAGCAGAGGAAAAAACCTCGTATTTTTTATTTCCAACCAGATGAAGCAAAATAGCGATGCTTTCTGGAAGAAGCCACGCTCTGAAATGTTTTCTCTGGACATGCAGAAAAACCCGGGGAGGTCGAGCATTGCAATTCCTCTGGCAGCAAAGCGCCAGGTGAGCACGGAGCGGCCGAGAACATCAAGCTCCAAGAAAACACGGCCTTTACACCCACTCCTGATGGACCCAAACACTGCACCATGGCTGGAAAAAGGCAGCTGAAGGACTGGTTTGATTTTTGAATTGCATTAAATGCCTTTCAAAGCTCCCCAGGCAGCATACAGTGCTTAGTTAAGGTTATAGGGTGGATGTGCAAAACCCTCGATGCCCTTTCTATTTTAAGGGGTCCTGCTGCCCTTGCACGGGTTGGAAGCAAGAATCGTCACGGGGCACATTCAAATCCTGGTCTCGCTGCTGGATTTTCCTGACCTGGGTGGGAGCCTGGTGATTTTTACATCAGATCTAAAAGCCAAAAGGAAAGTTGCTTTCCAGTTTCCATCTAAGCCTGATGGAGCGCACGGCTCTGACCCCCAGCACCCCTGGTCCCCAGGCAGAGCTGCAGAGAGCAACAGCCCCAAGCCAGAAGCCTTTACCGACGCGACGGTCAGCTGCAATATTTAGCAGGTCCCTGCCATTGGGTTTCTTTCCCGTTCCCCTCCAACCACTGCTGAAGCCAATGCTGGACCTGCTGATGCAGCTCCCAAACGCATCGGCAAGCCCCCTGCTAGCCAAGGAGCCCAGCTGGAAAGCCTGGAGTACCAGGACACTGCCACTGAGATACGTTTTTAGGGCTAAGCGTTTGGGCACCACGTGCGATACGACAGTCCCAACAGCATCGTCGGTGTGAGCCTAGGACAGGGCGGGGGGGGATCACTGCAATGTTCACAACCCTTCCGGCTGCTCGTGCAACCACCATCTGTGGTCTTACATCCCCTTCCCTGCTCATCTTTCCCCACATCACTTCGGTTCAGAAAGTGCGCTAGGACACAGCAAGGATGCAACGAAGTTGCACGGTGCTGCACAACTGCACAGCGACAGATCTGCACCCCTTCACACGGCACATCCCCGATTTTCGCCTGCTTTCCGGACACTGCTTGCACTTGGGCTGTCTGGGGAGCTGCCACAGCTCCTAACGGCGCCGGGGACGGTGACGCTGCCATGGGGAGGGATCCTGGCTCCGACGTGACACCCTTGATATTCCCGGCATCAGCGCTGGGGTGCAGCGTGTGCCAGGGAAGAACAAGGGGCACTGGGGAAGAGAGGTGGGACAGGAGTTTATGCAGGGAATAAAGAGGAAAAGAGGAGAGAGATTATTGGAGCAAGATGTGCAGCAACAAGAGCTGCCAAATTTCATTACTTCATCACAAGACTCATAGTATTTATTGGGTTTGGATTCTTTTCTTTTTTCCCCTCCCAAACTTCAGTTTCTTAACTCGAATGGACTCATGAAAATCTCAGCTTCCAGCTTCTAAATAGAAGTTCGTGACCCTCCCCCAGTATAGAAAAGACTGCTGCATTTTTCCCCGTGTACTGCTCAGAAAGCAAAGCAAATAAAAGGAACCCTTATCTCTTCCAAATATACTTTATAACCTGAACCATGATTTTAAAATAGCTAGAGTTAGAAAAACGAAAATAGTAATAAATGATCCTAGGAGACAGATACCCAAGAAGCATTCGTATTAACTCAAAACTAAATGTGATCAAGAATAATAATTCAAGCATGGGTTTTCAATGCATTTCTTGAGCAAGACAAAAAAGATGTTGTTTCCTGCTATTTACTTGCATAAAGGCTTCAATGTCACGCACCTTTTCTACACTGCCCTCACAGGACCTCTCCCGAGCTGTGCCTGGCACTGGGCACCGCTCCAGAAAAAATATTGTTGCACTGAAAAGATCAGGCCAATAATAACAAAAACATAATCAAAGCAACCTGGGGATTTGGAGGGGAAAAACAAGCCATGAAGGAGCAAATGCAACGCATTTAACTTGGTGCAAGCAACAGCGTGTGGGAAAAGGGACGCCCAGCTCCGTCTGCAAGATGCATCAGGCACGGGGTGTTTGCAAGGGGGGGCATGAAGTAAAGCAGCGTTTCAGGGAAAGCCGCGCCGTGTGCAGTGACAGGCACCAAAGTCCGGAGTGACCTGCACAGCAGCGTCAACGAGCAGGGATTCAGCCGGGTCAGACCTTTGGATTAGGTCGCTGTGCCCTAAACCCTCGGCACAGTAAATACGAGTTACTATGGACGACTCGGAGCCCGGAGCAGTCCCCTGGAGCCACAGACGTGCTTGGCACCTAATGACGACTCCGGGATTAGGTTTAAAACTGGAAAAATTGAAGAAATAACTGGTCATTCACACACCGGACACCCCCCCCGCCCCCAAACGCAGAGCGCACCCAGAAGGTTTCAAAGACTCAAAATCGTTCAAAGCTATTTTTTTCCTTAGTAGGGCAGGGAGGTTTTTAATATTTCAGCTGTTTTGTGCCTTATGCGTGCTGGGACAGGATGCTGGCCAAGTCCCCTCTCCCAGGGGCTGCCTGCGAGACCAGAAGCAAAACAAAAAATACCTAAAAATCAGGCTGGGTGAAAGGGTCTCCGTCTGACAGCTCAATATTTCTAAAGATAAAAGTCTCAGGCGATGCTTCAAATACCCAATTAAGAGGCATTAGGAGAGGCACCGTGGAGCACGGCCCCGACCTTCGCCAAGTTTAGCCGTGTTTGGTAACTGCTCTTTTCACCAATTTCCCCCCGGCTATGCTGCAGAAATGATTAAAAAACTCCCTTTATTTTTCTGAGCGACATTCACCCTCGCACCACAGTCCCCGCAGGATTACAAATATTTGATGCAATCGGAAAGAAAACAAAACCGTCCCGAAATGACAACTGAGAGGGAAACAATCTGGGAAGTTTTAACCTTCAAAATCTGTCTCTTAATTCTGGTTGCGATTTCTGCAGGCGAGGGAGGAGAAAAAACACAACCCAAGCGGTGTCTGCTTCTGCGTTACAAAGGCAACTTTAGACAGGATTTTAAAATAGGATTTTAAAATAACGTGACTACATTATAGTTAATGCTATTAAAATTCCAAGTGCAAAGACACCCGATAATCCCAGCCAGTTCCTGGGACAAGAATCAAATCGTGCAACACACAGCTATTCGGTGCGGCTCCCTGCTATCGATTTCCTTCTACTGGAGGAAAAAAAAAGAGTGAATGGTCAACAAGGAAACCAAAACCTCTTTAGTAACCCAGCCTGCCCACTTACATTCAATACCAGCAGCTCAGCAAGCAAAAAGAAAACCGCTGGCAAACTCTGCATTGAGTTTCCAAAGAGAAAAAAAACAAACAAAAAAAGATTTGGAAA
>NW_008824934.1:5006363-5019091 GCF_000699105.1 Pygoscelis adeliae | reverse complement strand
GGAGAGCTGCAGACCAGCAGCACGGCACAGCCTGGAGCAAAGCACGGACCAGGCTCATCCCAGGGGCCAGGGAGCAGATGAAGAACAGCCCCAGAGCATCCATGGCAAGACACGGCCTATAAACACAACTGTATTTCCATCTAACAATCTTGAACCTGCTGCACTGCCCCAAGAGCAAATGCTCTTGACACCTCAAGTCCAAAACTTGCACACTTTTATGTGCCTCCAAGTTGCTGCACCCATAAATCAAGCTCCGCATGTGCAGGAGCCACCAAGGGATCATTTAAGAGGAAACAAGCAGAAATACAGTCACTTGTATTTATATAGTTTGTTGTTGGTTTTTTTTTTAAACACGTGGTCAAATACAAGCTTGATTTTATACCAATTAATCCTATAGCCAGAGATTTTACTCTGTTCTTCAGCCACTTGCAAAACCCTCCTGAAAGATTGCTGGGGGTTATACAGGGATTATATTGTTTAGTGAGCCGGTTATAATCCCTCCGATAAGAGGAGCTGATCCGGGCAAAGAGGCATTGGCTCGACGCTATTTGCAAATAAAAATTAAAAGAGAGGTAGACGCAGGTTTGCTCAGCCTCCTGCCTTATCTCCAAAGCGTGGCAGAGAGATATTATTTGATCCAACTCCGGCCGGGGAAGGAAAGCAGAGCTCCAAGGGGAATTCAGCAAAGGCAGCTTTTCCAGGCATCGGCAGCCCTAAGCACTGCAGAGAAAGTCGAAATGCAGCCCCAGAAATGCACGGCGGGACCTGCACGCTGCGAGGTTTGGGCACAGACACCTGGAAATTGGGTGTCCTGTGACCATGGTTAATTACATGGGGAAAAGCACCCATGAGCCGTACCAGACCAGCCCACCCGCAAAGTTAAAATGTTCTAAAATCCCTTCCTTACTGGAAATAACTGAGCCGGCTGGCCAGAAAGCAGCCGGTCCCCGCTGGCAGCTCCCCGGGGTGGAGGCTGCGGTCCCAGCTGCCCGCCTTGGGCCCGGGGAGGGCTGGAAATGCAGACTGCCCTCCGGAGAGATCCCCGGAGTTCAGCTTTACAGCATCACAAGCAGCATCTCCAGAGATAACGAGTCCAAAGGAAACTCTCCCCCGCCCTCACAGCTATAAATAGGGTAGGACTGGATGTTATCTGCGATGCTTAACGTAGTTATTTCAGTTAAGTCACCCTTGGGAATTGCAACTGCGACTGTTCTGCTGCTGGAAAATTATCTACAATTAATAAAAGATTTTTTTTTAAATATTTTTTTCTTTTTAGATCCAGGGTCACAAATAAAGCTACCTGGAGCAATTCGTTTCCTTAGGCCTGGCTGAGGAAGGGCCAGCACCACACAAAGCACTCCTCAACTTTAAGAGAGACCACGACCGGGTGCGGGAGAAGGGGGTTTGTCCCAAAGCCAGCTTTTCCCTGGAAACTGCATCTGTTTGGGAGCAGGTTCCTTTCTGCCCTCCTTAGCGGCCGTTGTTATTTGGGCTCAGTCGATACCACCAGGTCCCTGTTACACCTTCGAGGGGATTTGTAAGCCTTAAATACCCCATAACAGTAACACGAGCAGATTTACTCGCAGGAGTCTCTCTCCAAATGCCCAGAGGAATTGTGTTTTGGGGAGGAAAAGGGAAGCCCTTGGGGGAATATCCATATTTTAAGGACTGCCGTGACTTGAGGACCAGACAACCAGCGTCTGCTCCAGCCACTTCTCATGTCTCTTCTCCGCCATCGCAGCACTGGAAGGGAGAAAAGACGGGTCAAAACAGCCATGCGGGGAAAAGAATGAGTTTTGATTGTACCGGTGGCACCAGGTACAAATACAGAGCGAAGGAATCATAGAATCGTTAAGGTTGGAAAAGACCTCTAAGGTCATCGAGTCCAACCGTCAACCCAACACCACCATGCCCACTAAAGGAGGGCCGGAGAAATCCACAGGCAATAGAAGGGGGATATAATGCACGCTGTACAATTGCGCGGGTACCCGAGGCAATGCTGTGCACAGACCACGCTGATGCTGGGCAGCCCCGCGTTTACCCCTGCAATGCTCCAAGGGACAGGTCAGGGGGCATCGCCCCTCGCCCAGCCGGACACCGAACTGCACCAACCGTCCCAGGGTACCAGCTCAGCCCCAGCTCAGCCCCTCTCTAGCCAAAGGAGGGGTTTTCCTTGCACTCACACCAGCTTCACCTCTGCCCAGCTCCTGTTGGCAAGGTGCTCGCTGGTTTATACCCACGCGAATGAAAAGGGCACCCACTAACGAAGCGCTCGGAGGAGATCCTGCTACACCCCCTAGAAGAAAAGCATCACAGCCCGGGCTGCAACCCTAACAGGTCACCAGCTCTGGGCTCGTCACCTCCTATTTATCCTACATCCCTGCTTGCCTGCTGCAGGATCGCATTTTGGGGCTGCCACCCGCAGAAGAGCACTCTGCTGTACAATCACTAAACGTACGGTCAGCAGCAAACAACCCTAATCCAGCCCCTGCCCTGCAAAACCACGAAACCAGCTTAAAAAAAAAATCACGAGAGTAAAAATGCACACACTGAGTTTCTTTTACCTGCTGCCGGGCTTTTGAGTACACCTGATTTTTGAGAAAAGATACAGGGAAAACACAGAGGAACTGGCAAACCTGTTGCAAACAGTGAAGCACCACATCCCCAGGCACTCACAGGCACGAACACGCGATGCCCTTTCAGAGAAAAGACAGCTTTTCAGCAGGGACTGCAATCACGTTTTTTCAAGAATATTATCCTAACGCAAACACAACCCTTCTATTTTTTTGGTAAAAAAGGTAACTATGTAACCATGCCACGGCCCTGAATATTCCCAACAGCCTCAGTGAATCGCAGGGTATGCTGGCGTGCAAGTGTGAATAAAAAGCCTAATTTTTAAATATCCAGGGGTTTCTTTGGGAAACAAATAACAGTGCCTGCTCTGAAGAAGCAACAGCGGGGCATAAAGATAACCCAAACGCTGAGCCCCCTCGGCGCCCGGCAGCATCCCCTTCAGCGCAGGTATCACTCACAGTGGGCACACAACGCAGCATTAGGGGTGATGGAGGAAGCCAGCAGCAAACCCCGCGAGGGGAAGCAGGCCGGCCGAGATGGACAGCTCTGCGATTCCTGCCAAAATGTTTTACAAAGCAGCTGTGCGTTAACAAAAATGCAGAGAATCACCCCGGTTTCCAGCCTGAATCCCAACCATTCATGTATGGCATTTCCCTGGCTACGTAACTGCCACAAAGCCTATTATCTTCCATACCAGTTGTTGAAGTGTCATTAGGACAACTCAAATGAGAGGCTAAATTCTCCTATACACACCATTTTAATAATTACAGCCCTTTTATATTCAGCAATACACAGCAAGGGAGGGACAGGGGAGGCTGCCAGGCTCACGAATGGGATGCTCAGGCCCTCCAAGGGCTGCAAATTGATTGCTTCCCCCCCTCATCTTCTGCAGAACAATTACTTCTTGCTCCTTGAGTGGAGCTTTACCCCATTCGGGGAGAAACGCAGACCACCGGTACGATGGAGATACGCACCTCCGCCACGCCGGGGTAAATTTCATAAGCCGGCATAAACCACCACCCCCCACTCGCGCATGCACATTTCCACGGGCCCCCGTGGGTCCTGCGATGCACCATGGAGGCTGCGCTTCCCGGGCCCTCTCCGTCTTCTGGAGGGTTCCCAAGAATAATTTAATGCAGTCTAATGTACTCTTTTATGCAAGAAGGCCTTTTTAATTTGTTTCATTTGAAATCAAAAGCATGTTTTAAATTAACACCCAAAACAAGGTGGGGGGAAGCAAGCATACTCCAAAAATACATTTGCAAGAGATAACGCCACATGCAGATATTCTCAATCACCTCCCCATCCTCCAGTTCTCCTCTTATCTATCCCCAAAGCTGCAAACAGTAACTTCAAAGCCAAACCGCTTCCAACTGGAAACCTGCGGAACAGGGTCCCCAGTGGATTCAGGGAGCTGCAGGGCAGCCGGGATGCTCAGCCCCAGCCGACGCGTCCCCGGGGCTGGGCAAATCCCCTCTCCGCTCAGGGATCACTAACCCCAAAAGCGACCACTACGCCTTACTGCGTATATAAACACATACATTGCCTTGACTGCACCTGCCCACAGAAAATGCCGAGGACCAAAACCCGCCCTTGGCAAGGCAGCATCGCTCCTCCTCGGCAGAAACTACGCAAGGACAGGGAACTTTGTGATCCTCAGTACAAGACAACATTCAGCATCCCAGAAATAACAAGCCCAGGGAGGACGCGGGGAGCTGGGGAACGTGCCATCCGATCGGATTAAGCTCCAAAATCATCTTTCAAGATGCAGCTAAGCAGCAGTTCTCCCCAGAGCGGCCGGGGCACTAAGGATGCAAGCACAGACCTAATTTCTCTCCATGCAACAGACCCCCGGCATTTATCTCTGCTGCCTAAAGACCTGCTGAAGTCCAGAGGATCTCAGCACAAATCAACGTCAGCAAGGGCTTGGGGGTCTGCTGCACCCCCCCTCAAAAGAATTGCACCAAAACGCAGACCAAGAAGCGGCATTTCAGAAAAGCTGTGATCCTGGGCTTTTCAGCTCTAACATCTCACGTGAAAGAGAGGAATTTCCCTCCCAGTGAATAGCGGTTTATACATTCTTTGGCAACTGCATTACCATTAGCAAACACAATCTGTATTTCTGCCTCGCTCATTTGTTTGCCAAGCACATTTGAAAGGAATATTTTATCCACCGAGAGCTAAACCCCGGAGGCTTTGCCTCCTGACGTAAGCGACCGTGCACAGAGTTTTGCTGCAGGTAAGAGGCTTGTTCCCACAGAAGGCCACCTCAAGAAACCCCACCTGAATAAATCCCATCTGCAAAGGGCGTCTGAACGGCTTAACACGAGGACGGGGGGTCGAGGAGGTGTCGCCCCAGCCACCTCTGCCGACAGCATCCCAGCCCCTCTTCTGACCCGGGATAAAACACAGCGGGGGGAAAAAGGGAGAAAATTGAGCTGCACCAGGGCACAGTTAAAAAGCACATGTTGGATCATGGACAGAGAAAAAGCCCTCCAGCCCCAAACCGGGGCGTGCAAAACCCACCCGGGGCTGCCACCTGCAGCACCGCCGCGGCGAGCGCCGGGCCCCCGCCAGGTCCCAAAGCTTCCCTCGTTTCTGCCTTTCTACGGGTTTGGGCTGAGCTCAACCCTGCCTCCTGGAAGCCACAATACTGGGTTTAAACCAAGCCGTTTTCAGCTTATGGCCCAGTTCATTTGCCTAGGATATCATTTAAGTGACAGACCTCCCTTAAAACGCCAAAACCAGACATTTGTGGTTCCACAAGTATTCCCTCCCACCGCCGGTGATCTGCATATCAAATACGCTTCCTTTGTGAAAAAAAGAGATAGAGGAAAGGGCTCATTTGACTTATTTTCTTTTTCCTCTGACCCAGCAAGCTCCTGCAGGCCAGCCAAGCCTTTCCAGGATCGCCCGCGCAGCAGGAGCAATGCTCCCAGCCCTCGGGCAGAGCAGCTCGCTGCTGCAGCCCCCCTGGGAATCACTAAGTTACTGCAGCAGCCATGTAAGAACCCAGCTTATACTCCTCTGAGCTGGGTCTACAGGAGCCAAAAGCAAGACGTATCCCTAACCTGCAAGCAGAGGTTGCTCTGAAGGCACATGGAAGAGGCCTGCTAGGAAAGGCGCAGCCAACATGCAAAGCACCATCACCCAGACCCAGCATGCTTAAAAGGCTTTTTTTTTTTACCCTAGATGTTTTATTTCCATTTTTTTTCCTTCTTCCTGGCTGTATTCTGCTCCTACAGCTGGGACGCCACACGCTCCCATGCAAAACTCCTCCAAACCTGCACCAGGGACTATTGCTATGAGGAACAGCTGCTCAAGTGGCTGCCTGCAGTCCCAGCGAGGGAAAAACCACCCCCAGGGCAATGCACACACCTAACATGAGCTCTCCAACCCCCTTTTTGGGAGAAACCCCCAGCAGTTCCACATCCAGGCTGGGGGGGCCAGGCAGGAACCGCCGACCAGCAGTTGGGAGGCTCCCAAATCCCACTGGCAATTCCCGCAGCCATCCGGTCCCACCTTTCATTTCCAGCTCAACATTTACCCTCTTTACTTAGCTTCCAAGTTCAGTTGAAGACATTACCCTAAGTACAATTATCTCTGGCACCGCCCTGACGACCCGGAGCGCTTCATTCGCGTCTCCTGCTCGCTCCCCTCCCGGCATGCGGGCGATCCCGCTTTTGCAACTTGTCCCAAGAGTTCCTGCTCGCTTGGGTTGTTTTTTTTTTTGAAACAGCTTCACTCCAGCCAAAAGGCACGAGAAAGAGAGATGTTGCAGGGGACTGGGAATAAGCGAGCGTTGTGGAAAAAACTGTGCCAAGGATGGTAAGAGGAGGGGGGGGGAAATAATTTTAAATTCAGAGTATGTCTGGCCCCCCTGGATGCTATTTGAGCTAAGGAAGGGCTCAGTTTTATTCCTTACTGGCAGCCTGGGGCTAATCTGGGGAGCAAGGAGGAGTTCCCTCATTTGCACCCCTGCAAGCCATGCGCCTGGCGCCAGGGATGCGTGGAGGGCTGGGATCGCTCACTTCAGGGTACGTTTCCAGCAACTATTTAAGAGCTTAGCGGGATTTTCAGAAGCACCTAAGCCAGTTAGGTGCCTAAATCCCACGGAAAGTCCCTTTGAATACCGCTACCTTCCTAAATCCCAGCCAGTGCTTATTAGTGTTCATTAGACACTTAAATACCTCCATCCACACATCCTAATCCCGCGGCTGGGAAGCTGTTGACCACCACAAGCCTCAGCTGCCAGCTCTGCAACATGGGGGCAGGGGACCCCCATTTTGGGACAGACCAGGCAGGCACCCACTCATGGCGGTTCCCACCCCCCCCTTTGCTGACCCGGGGGAACACAGAGCAGCAAAGGCTGTTCAGGTTTCTCTTCCCTCCCCCCTTCTTGCTCTATCGCTGTCAGCATCGTGATGAAGGGAAGATCTCTATCTACAAAGTCTCTTTGAAACGGGCGTACAACAAAAACTGTATTTCCTCCTGCTTCGCACAGGCCCCCACCCCGGTCCCAGCATGGGATAAACCTTTAAAGCAAAGGGCAGCCTGAGGGGGAGATGGTTAAAGCCGGCCGCTCGGCACGCCAGCGGCGCTCTGGACGCGCAGCTGCAGCGTTTGGAGGCACCCGGTGCTCCAGCTGCAAATCCGACCCTGGGTACTGCGTATCCCTCCCGGCAAATACACCATCGCTGCAAATCAGGGTGGTTTTTACCTTTCTGAGGTTGCAAGGACAGGGGAGGCAGCTGCAAGGTGTGCTTTCGGGGGTGCGGACCCTCCCAGCTCTCTTTCCCCCACCCTTGAGCCAATTTAATTCTCCTATGAACCTCTCCAATAACACAGGGGAAAGGACATGCCCGAGCGTGTTTGGCTTATATCAAGTCAAATGTGCTTTAATTGGTGATAATTTCTGCACGCCTGCTATATCCAAGTGAAAATGAAACGTATGCGCTCCTCTCTGCTCTGCAGCTTAACGCTCCTCAGCAAGTCGGTATTAAAAACAAGGGGCTGCAGCAACGGGAACAAAAAGATCAACTTTTAAAGGGCAGCTCTTCCAAAAGCATCACGAGATGTTTAAAGTTAGCTATAACCTAGGAACAGGCAGCAAACACCAATTTTAATAACCGTGAAGGATTTGGAGACATTCTCCCTTTCCTCCGCTGAACGGAGGAGGGACGTGTGGCATTAACACAGCACCCGGGGTGGGGGGCACGTTCCCCTTTCACCGTACGTACAGGCACGGCAGACCAGCCCCCCCGGATGCTTGATGTTCACGGGAAGATGGACCGGCTCTCCACCACCGCTGCCCGGCTATAATATTTTGATCGATAGCATTATTCACATCCACGGGCAGATGACGGCGCCTGCTGTTTGCTCCTCCATCCTTTCAACCGGGGGACAGAAACACGATAAACCTGGGAGGGACAGAGCCCCCACGGCAAATAAACGCCGACACGGCCGGTTTGTGAATTATCCGCTGGGTGAGGAATTATCGACCCGGGCTATAAATGGATGAGCAACCAGCGCCGGCGCAGAAACCTGAATGAGGTCGCGATCAATTCACACACACAAGAGCTAAATTCATGGGATAATTTTATTTCCCGTGATTAATTTGGCCAGCTCTAATTACACCATAAACCAGACTGATGCTCTGTGTCCTCCTGAGGTCTCTGCCTACTCCCCCCAGGCTGGCTCCCACCAGCAGTAGTGCTGTGGCAAGGGGCAATAGTAGGGGGTTTCTGGTTTGGGGGGCTCTGCAGCAGGACAAACCACGGGACCATTCAGAAAGCAAAAAGCACGCAATGAAACCACAAAGCCACGGCAGCTCCTCCTGCACCAAGCAAGCAGGGGCAAATTTTAAGCAGCATTTTGCCCAGGTAGTCACCATCCTGGGGAAAATAAGATCTTGCAGGTCCCCAAGGTTTCCAGCCCTGGTTTTTCTCCGGCGTGCTCAGCGCTGGGGCCACCTTCGCCGGACCCCACCTCGCAGCTGTAATGGAGCTGGCAGGTGGGAACGGCAGCCAGGGCGTAGTAATTCAAATATTCCTCGAGGAGTGCCAGCAAGAAAAGCACAAATCTTTCCTTTGAGCCGCATGTGAAAGGCGGTCTTTGTGCTCGGAAGCATCGTGTGTGTTTTGAATCCGGGCTGGAAATCTGAATCCAATCTGATCGGCACTTTCATTTTATTTTTTTACAAACAAGCCCAATAACTCTATATAAACAAACTCTGCTGAAGCTCTTGTTTTCCCTCACCTGCCTGATTGTTTCTTTCCCCCTTGCTTTGCTGTATCAAAATAAACAAACACCATCTATTGATTCTGGCTGTTCTCAGAAGATTTGTGGCAGAAATCTGATGTTCACTGAGTTATTGCAGAGCGATAACTGCATGCCCCCTGGTTGGAAATGCCTCTTTGGAACAAAAAAAAGAGATGATAAAGCAGCTATATCATAGCAAAGGAGGACATGCTTTGCTTTCTCAGACTGGAAGGAAATGTGAAGTATGATTTTTTTAATAATTTATTTTGACAAATCTCCATCCTTCCTGCTTTTTTTCTTTTTTTTTTTTAAATCCAGGATACGCTACCAAAATCAATACAAGAAATATAGAGGTTTGCTTTTATTTTGGCTTCCAGAAAGCAGGGGAGCTCACAGACCCTGCATCTCCTTGGATCCAGCACACCCAACCATTTTCACCAACCATTCCTGCAAAGATACGTTTTTCTGTTGCATCTACATGACGGCACCAAATTAAAGGCTTCGCTCTCCCTGGTACCTTCTGCAACCCACAAAACTTCAAATTAACCTTTTGCTTTCGGAGTAATTAATGCTGCAACAACGCTAATGACCTGGCTCAACCCCAATACACCAGAGAACTGCCGCAGCCTGGATTGGCATGCCCTTGCAGAAGGGCTGTCCGTACTGGAGGCAGAATTATAATCTTAAAGAATGCTGTTTAGCTCTGTAATTGCCTTATGTTGTAAAACCCTGCAGAAAGAAACTCACTCTGCAGCACACTTGATACGTTCTGGTCCTCGGCCGAGCTCTGCACAAGCCCAATGGACCCTCTTGGCTTTATTCCCCCTTAAATTTTACTTTTTTGGAGTCTTCTATATGGTTATCACAGCAGGATTCGGCATGTTCCACAAGCAGGGACCGAAAGCACCAGTGAAACGACAAGAGACCGCAATTCAGAAGTCCTCTAGACCAAAATTCACATGAAATCGCACAAAAGAAATCTGGATTAAATCAACTGCAATGGTTTACACATTGAGCTACCTTCACCCTAAAACCAGAATCCAGCCCAAACTAACACCGGTCTCAGGGTTCCGAGGGTTACTCAACACCACGTACCTCAATCCCATAACCAGACTGATGGTTATGCTCCACAGGGTCACCACCCCTGGGTTTCACTTACCATCACCGGCAACTCTATGAAAAATCTCATATGCCTCACCCGTAAAATGACCAGATTTTATCACAAACCTACCTTGAGTTGACCTCTCGCCATCAATAACAGAGCACTTCTGCACCACAGCCAGCCCAGGGAGGTAAGGAGCACTCAACTGGCTCTGCCCATCCTGCTGCCTCGATAGCTGTGGGCAGCACCCTCTGCCACGCAGGTCTTCCAAGACCCACCCTTCCCTTCAGATGTTCCCACTTTCCCTGCTATCTGCTAAGGAACAAAGAGGAAAGACCCAAGGGAAGGCATTCAAGGCAGGTGCTAGAAATCAGGAGCTTCATCCAAGCCCAACCAGGGTAGGTATCACCACCAGCTATGCAAAACTGGCCCGCAGTTGGTTTATAAAAGACATTCTATTTATTCACAAAGCCCTGAACTGCTGCAAAACTGCTGCTCAAAAATTTGGGATTTGCCCAAAAGACCTAGGACTGTTGGTAGGGCACGACCACCCCAGGTGGTTCTCCTCCAGGAGAACTTCATGCCTGCAGCTACATTGCCCGAGGCTGGAAACAAGCTCCCTGCTGCCTATCAGGCTGCTTTCTTTTTTCTATTTTAAGACTCACGATTACTGCTTTAAAAAGGGAATTAAACTGATGGATTGTGGATGATGCAAAACCTTGATGTCCTAGAAAGCCACACAAATAAATGCTATCAGAGTAACTAAAAGGGGAGACAAGCTAATTTTGACATTAAGTGGTATTGAGACAGTCTGAATTTTCTCCATCTTCCCTAAATCACAGATATTGCTGCTGCGCAGTCCTGGTATCGCCCACGTACAAAACCATCTGCAAATCAGTCACCCTGCAGGAAAGGTATCGATCAGAGCAACTTCAGCACGAAAAATTCGCCTTGTGTTTCCATCGAGGAAAGCTTTAGCAGACCAAGCAATGGCCACCCACCTCCTGCTACCGCTGTCAGCCTCTGATCAGGAGGACCGAGACCAGAAGCAACCTCAGACCCCGAAAGGGAGGGAATTTTTTTTTTTTTTGCAGAAATGCAAAATTAGCACTGATGACATTGTCAGGGTATCAGCTCACACTTGCTGCCAACAAATTAGGCCAGTTGTACAGCTGCAGTTGCTCATTTGGCCACTAACCTGCTTTAGCAATTACGGATAATTAAAACATCGCCCTGCAGTCATTACAATTCAGATCAGTCCTCTGAAGAAGAGTGCTGTCGGGTCTGATTTCTGGTGTGCCCATCTCCTGCTGCTGCTCTGGACCTCAGCTGGGAGATGAAGGAAGGGGGGAATCTTCAATGGGTGTACATCTCCTTTCTGCGGCAGTGCAATAATTTACACCCATGGGAGAGGTGATGGGTGTTGGAAGGCAAGGAGAATAGAATAAAAAAGTTAGAACAGAATAGAGTATTTCAGTTGGAAGGGACCTACAACAATCATCTAGTCCAACTATCTAGGAGTTGGAGCAAGAAGGACCAAGACAACCCCCTCTGCTCTGTGCAGCAGTGTTATTTTCGATTTGCTGCCCAAAAATATCATGCTAGACAGCCCCAGTCAGATGTAAGAATGGACTCTGAAGTCAGCTGCTGGGGGAACACAGTGCCAAAGCCACTACGCACCATGAGCCGTGGAGAAGAGCTGGACCTTTGCTAACCACCACAGCAGACCAGATCAACAACTGCCCAGTTTCACTGCACGCCAGGGAGACCATTTCTGTGCCCAGATGCCTGCAAGGGCTGTCTGAGCTTTGTTCCACTCACACAAACACACCAAAGCCGGCTATTTTTCCTCTTTCAAACGGCATTTCTTTCGTCCCTGTGATTTACAGGCTTGACACCTGTATTGACTCATTGGTTCATGGTGGCTTCAGCAGGGCTGACTGCAGAGCACGCCGCTCCGCGATTTATACGCTAAACAGCCCCAAAGGAGAGGGGGGAGGCAGCCAAAGGCGAGGGGAGTGCAGCTGGTGGTGCCGAGGGAGCTGTGTCTGCAGGGAGCGTCTTCAGAGAAGACACCAGAGCCCCCAACTCCTCTTCAACCCAGCAAATACAGGTCTGGGAAAGGTCTCAATAGTCCCTTAAATAGAGGGGCTTTGCTGAGCCCCCAGCTGAGCTGACGCCACCCTAGTACTAGAGAGATGTGCAGGGGGACACACACGTTTCTGTCAAGTATTACTGAATACCAAGTCTATTTGAAGAGGTGTTCATTCTCCCCCACCCCAAATTCACGCCGAGGATGCATGTGCAGGTGAACTGTGCATGCTGACTTCCAGTGCCAGCTGCTGCTACAGGAAACTTTTTTTGAGGAAAAAAAAAGATAAAAATAATAAACTGTCAAGCTTTTGCTCCTAGGTGCATTTTGGGGATGTGCCCTCAAGGTTTACCTGCGGGTCCGACCACGCCACCCAAAGGTCTTGCTCTCCTTTCTGAAGAGCAGAACAGAGGCAGAGCCACTGCAACCAGCCCACGTGCACCATCCTCCTGTTTCAGCAATAAAAAGTGGGACAATAATTTCATGACTACGTAGCATGGGGGCAACTACAGGGGCAACAAGTTAAACGTAAGTATCTGTCACTTGTGAGTGTTACGCCAGAAATTACACAGTACCACATACGATGCACAGAAAAAAATACGGAGAGAGATTTTTTGAGGCTTTCTCAAAAACTTCAGGCCCATTCCTCCTACTTATTTCAATCACGTTCCCTGGACGCCACTCGTAAACGAGGCCTTT
>NW_008824934.1:4980156-5006317 GCF_000699105.1 Pygoscelis adeliae | reverse complement strand
GACAGGAGGAAAATACCTGCTTGCAGTCCAGATGCCCCCAGACTGCTGTCCGTCTGTCCCGACCAGACCGTTGTCACAGCCGTACCACGCAGAAGAGCAATTCACCTACGCGCGGGTGCCGAACGGCTTTGCCGCTATGAGAAGACCTCATGCAAGGTACTAATTGCAAAAACGCCATCAAATACCACACGTGTGTACGTCAGCAGAGGACCTTTGGGGATGGCTGTGAACCGGCTCCATCCAGCGCATTATTGTCGTCCTAGTGTCCCTTTGTGTTTGAAATAAAAATAAAGTCCCTTGACAGGCTCTGCTTCTGCAGGGATAGCGGCTGCGCAGCCTTGCGGTTCAAAATTAAAGAAATAATTAAGTACCTGTAATTACTTAGTCAAAAAAGAGCTCTCGCAGTAAAAACAGGAGAGAGAACGTCCTCAGGATGGTAAAGGTTATCAAAATACCAAGGTTCAGAGGAAGGGGGCTGTTACAGCATCGCTCCCTAATAACAAACAGCAAAGCAATCCCTTCCAGGAGAAGGAGATAAAGAATTTCTTCCTCCGCCGGCAATAAATCAAAGGGCACTGTTCAGCTGATGGGAATTGATTTTTCTCCCTTCCTTTGCACTTAGAGCAAAGCGGGACCGTGGCGAGAGCCTCCAGATGCGACAGAGCCGAATCGATGGCAGGGAGGGGACGCGGCGGGGATGTTTGGCACCGGCACGAGGCACCACCTTCCCTCCCCACAGCATCGCTCGGGGTGCGCCCTGCTCCCGCCCAGCGAGCCCCGATGGCGAGATTCAGCGTAGCCCTTCCCGAAAGCAGAGGGCACCAACTGAACTTGGAGTTGGCAATGAATGAGATTTCATCAGAATAAAAACAGGGGGAATAAATTCCCATTAGCACAAGCGGAGCAAATGCTGTAAGGGGTGAGTCCGGTGCCGGAAAGGGACGGGGTGCAGGACAAACCCCGCTGCACCCTCTTGCCCTCACAAACAATAATTACCAGCCCGCCTGGCTGCCCAGCAAAACAAGGCACAGTCTTCTGCTGTTCCAGCTAAAGCACGGCTCCAGCGCTAATCCACTGTTAATTAAAAAGACTTTCACTCTAGGCTCCCTCAACCCCAAACCTCTTTTTGCTTTTCATGAAAGAAAGAAGGAAAAAACCCAAACAACCTGTCTGTAACGCAGATCATCCAGAGATCGATTCCTCTCCCACTCGCCAAACTCTTTACTAAGAGTTACTGAAATGCAACAATTTTCCCCCCTTCTTTTGTATTGAGCATCGCGCAGCTGCAGGATGGGGGGAATGCTGGATTGATTTGGTTTTGCTCTAAACCCCAACGACAGCCTAAGGCGGCTGTATATATAAGCAGAGGCCTGATTTAACAGGTTATAAAGCTCCACTGTTTTCTCACTATTGACTTTTATTGCCAAGCATAAAATTTTTAATGAGAAATAAATTGATAAGAGATACATTACCATGGAGGAACCATGATCTGCTCATTTGTGAGCTATAATGTCAAAGACCACATTTTTGAAATCCAGAGAGAAAAATGCACTCATGGTTTATTTATGTCAGTATTCAGCTGGAATTGGCATTTAAAGTGCCACCTGGATGGTGACAGTGCCCTGCAATGGGATTGCGTGACGCTGGGTGAGATGCTGGTGATGGGATCAACGCAGGCACCACCCAAAGGTGATACCCAGCAAGCGGCTTTACATCTGCAGACCTACAGCACATGCTGCCATGGAGTGCAGAGCCTGGAAAAGCTAGAAGGAGGAGTTCAGCTACCCAAAACCACGGGGCTTTTCACCTTTTTCACCCCTTTTCAGCCACCCTTTGGTTTCCACCGTGTCTCTGTGCCTTGGCAGCAGCTGAGGTGCACTCTGTGGTGGAGACATCTCGGTGCTGTCAAGATTTCTATCAGCCAAACTCAGCAGGGAGCCCTTTACGTATCACCTGCTGTGCCCCGAGGAAGACAAGGAGGGGTAAAAAAACAGAAAACACACATATTCCAACAAAGAACAAAAAAAAGAAAGAAAAATCGGCGTGGTGGGGAAGTGCTGCCCTGTCCCAACCTGAGCGTTTTATCTTCACCCCCGTGCCACCTTCTGCAAACCTCCTGTCCCCTCCAACCACAGCTTTGGGCGGGGCTCTCCCACCTTTCCTCCAGCTCCACCATGCCCAAGGCAGCTTTTCGGTGGCTGTCCAAAGTGCCGGGACACGCGTGCCAGGGTGATGGCCTCAGGAGGAGGAGGATGGCAGAGCCCATGCGACCACAAAGGGGACCTTGTGGCCACCCAACATGGGGGGACCAGAGATGACCTCCATGCTCCGCATTAACCCCTGCCCCCAGATGTGCTGCCAGGGGAGACAGCAGCTGCACATCTGGATAAAACCCTTCCTTTTTTGCTCCCCTTGTCAGGAGCGGTTGGCCAAAGCATGTGCATTTGAAAAATGACGTCCAGGAGTGCCCTTCCCACAGTCCTGCCACAGACAAAGCACCGGATTTCTTTCTCTTTCTCCCTCGCATGCTCCTATCCGTACGCACCAAATGCTGCTGTTCCTACCTCCACGCACTGTCGCTCTCCTACGCCAGTGATACATCTGTGCAGATTTACCTGGAAATTAATATTTTTGATAGGGAAAACAACTCCTGTTCAGATTTACATGGATGTTGTTATTTTTAGAATGGAAAACAACTCTTTGCTTTTTGCCACTTATCGCTTTGCAGCCAGACTTGGATCAATGACTTTGTCATTTGTCCATCGTTTTCCATCAGAAATTTCCCCCCTCCAAGAGAAGCATGCAAATTCCATGGGAAGAGTGTACCAACGGCATGACGCGCCTGCGCACAGCAGGTTAAACCCAGCACAGCGAAGACCCCTCGTGTTTTCCCATGTCTGACAGCACCTCCCGATAAGGCAGATGGGTATAGGTTCCTTCTGTGACCCCGACAGCGCGGTCGCCCACCGCAGACATCTGCCCCGAGCCGTCGCGGCGTGACGACGGGCTGTCTTCTCCCAGGGAGCAAAGCGGAGGGTTCCTTCAATGCAACGTTAATTAACAAGTGCTAGAGCAAATCAATCCATATCTCTTCTTCTGCCCCTTCTTCGGCTTTCGCATTGACAATTAGAGGGAGAAGAAAAGCAGTTTAAACAGCTCTTCAAAGGTGATGCTTTGATATTCAGTGTGCTGGGAGAAATCTTGGTTTCTGCAGATGATACCCAAGCAACTGAGGACAAACGTGTATATCCTGCATATCCAAAGGAGGAGCAGAGCACTTCAGCTCGGAAAACATCTCTAGGTGGCAATTATTGTACTTGTAAAATAATAAAAAGATCTTCATCAGCTTCCAAGTTGCCACTGATAGTTAATAATACACATCCTAGTGCTGCTGGACAACAGTATTTGGAGAGCGGTGCCTTGCAGTATGGTGGGCCAAGGGATGCAGCCGCGTCCCCATCCAAAGGGCTTTAAAAAACCAAACAAAAACAAAAACCAGCGACAAACCTGACTTTGCAAGGTGTTTAGTTTTGATCAGAGAAAAGAAAGGTTAAAAAAAAAAAAAGGGTATTTTGCAATAAAATAGCATCCAGCCTTCCCTCCACGCTGGGGTGGAGGGGTTACGTGAGTATCTGCCTTTACTTTGAACATAGCCCAGAGCTGTCAAGTACTCCCAAAACCAAAGTTAATGAGTTTGCAAATAATGGCTGGCACATTCCTCTACTTTTTTTTTTTTTTTTTTAATTCTTGCTTTATTTTCCAAGCAAGCAAGAACCGTCTCCCTCCCCCTCAGCAGTCCTGGCACTTTGCACGACAACTTCTTCATGCTAGGATTTCCAAGAAACATGCGCAGCCCTTGACCTGTGACACAGAGGTGGCTGCAAGATGTTTCCAACATTTTTATTCAAATAACATCATTTTGCCGGGCGCTAACGCGGAGCAGAGCACACGCGTGGCCAAGGGAACACCTTTCTCATCGCCCACGCTGAGCTTTCAGCGCAGCTCCAAACTCCAATAGCGCATGGCTGTTTCTTAGCTAATACCCTGTTTTTTTTCCTAGAGAAGACCTAAGGGCTGTGGGGTAAGCTGGTATCTCAGGGAACAGAGTACAACAGCTTGTCCTGCTTGGAAAAGGCACGCAATATTCAGAAACTGGCATTTTTGTAGCCTTCAGAATCGTTAACTTCTGAAACTGCTGCAGCATCTTATGAATGGAGAATAACCGAGAGAAATGGCTCAGCCATGGCAAGAGGGAGAGCCAGCAGCAGGGGAAAAAAAAAAAAAAAAAAAAAGACCCCAAACCTCGGACTGTCCCTCCCCAAAGTACCCTGCCTTAGCTTTAATAACTCATTATCGTATTACGAAGCGAAGGCTCACAGGATTATGGTGTTTAGTAATATTATAATGGATGTGAGCCAGCCTTCCAGAAAGCTTTTTGTATTCCTGCTTTGTACTGACCTGGCCTCAGACCTGGGCTTTGCGTCCCAGTGTGCTATCGAAGACAAATACCCCTCGCTCCACATCAGTAAATGCACATGCTTTTAGTAAATATACGCTTAGTAAATTTTTTATATATACACACATACATATATATGCGTATATATATCTACATCTAACACAGGTAGGAGGGAATTTCAGACCATGATGTTCTCCGGCTGCTTCCACTCAGCCAAATAGATTATAAAATCCTTCAGCAGCAAAATAAACAGCTTAGAGCAAACAAGGAGCTTAACGTGCCGGTACTTTATATTTTCTGGCTGGGGCTGGCCATCGCTGAGGCCACCGAGCCCTTCCCCATGGTCCCCTCCTGCTCCTTCTGCACAGCGCAGAGACCTGCCCTGGTTTTAGCCCTTTGGATCGACCAGCACTGAGTGCAGACTGTATTTTGCTTTCTTTCGCTTCGGTGCCGCTCTGCCAGCTCTACGGACTGGGGCAGAGTTTCTTCTGGCACTGATCAAAGCAGAAAGGGGAAAGCTTTGGAGAATAAATTGGAGGCTCTTATGCTCTATGATAAGGTACAGAGCCATCCTCAGTTTCTAAGATGAGTTTTAAGCGCTCGCAGGTGTTACCCCCGTCTCTTGGTCCCTTACTAAAAGGCAACTAAATCCTCAGCGGAAAAAAATCAGAATACATACCCAAAGCTGTCAAATGCACAAGAAGGCAAAATAAAAGAAAACATGTTTTCCTCCACCTATTCTCAATTATAGCAGCAACCGAGTTTTCATGCCAGCAGAACTAGCACTGAAAGCAAAGGCATCATCTTAATGTGAAAATGAGATCCAGTTTGGGTGGTTTGATTTGTTTTGCTTCAAGTAAGTAGATGCATTTTTGCAATTCCTCTTCAATTTCAAAACGTCCTTTCTCCGGAGGAGCGGAGAGTCACATTCTACCTGCCCGATCCAGCACGGCACCGGGGCTGTGTTTCCTCTTCCAAAGCCAGGAGGGGTGATCGCTGCCCCGCTAACACCCTCCTCCAGCTCTTCCCAGCCCACTGCCACCAGCTCTCACTGATTTCATGGGACCATAATCGTGCACGAGCCCCCAAGGCTACAGCCTACCTCCCGTAACATGGCATTGCTGGGGAACACCTGTGGCTTTGCTGCCTTTTCCAAGAGTTTGTCAGCATCACAGGAGCAGTCTAGCCACGTTACTACTAAATAAAACATAAATTTTGAAATTCCAGCAAGTAATCCTGCTTAAGAGAGAAGGGGATGTTGCAGCATGAGTGAGAGTAGGTCGCATTTCACTCTCTTCTCCAGCATTTTCACACTAGCCTTCTCCCAGCCACGTTACTGAATTAGAAACGTCCAGCTTCATCAAGGCTTACTTTGTCTAAACAGGATTTGGAGTCTCTAAGGGCCACTGCAGAGTATCATGTTTAAAGAGCGATGTTAAAGACATCAGGACAATAAGGGATATGTTAATGCACTGAGAACCAAGCTCCTTTGCTGCCACTCTCTTCTTTTGAGACAAAATTACACAGATTTAAAAAAAAACACAAAACAAAACACATGAGAACTGGATTACCCCACTTCCCTTGCCAAGTGATCAAATTAACTTCCTACAAACCCATCCCAAATTCTTACAGTTCACACTCGTGAACTCTTGCCAGGAAACACAGGAAACTATTTCCTAGCTGGGAACGAAGCAAAGTCCCGGCAGCCAAGGACCGAGCCGTGGCCAACGCCAACGCTTAACCCAGAGCACAGGACGGAGAAGGAAGCAACGCCACACAAATCTCCACGCAGACAATTTATATGCTATGGGACTCCTCTCTTCCGTGCAAACGATCCTTTCACGGCTCCAGCTTCCTCACAGACAGAAATTATTTTCCACCACAAAAAAGGACTTGCAGGGGATATGGGCAGATTTAAGAAGAACAAGTCCAGGAGTAAGGAACTTTTGAGAAGTTTGCATTGCAGGAAAACTCCTAAGAGGAAGCCCAGTGAGGAGGGGTCCAGCCCCACTTCCACATCTCATCACCCCTTGCAAGAGGTGAGGGCACCTTCCCCGGACACGCGCTGCAAAGCCAACGAGACACATTGCTGAGACACATGTGCTTCTTGTTGGCCCCCTTGCCAGTCAGTGAGAAATATTTCAGGCTTCAACAAGGCTGCGAGATGCCTCTAGACCCCATCCGCTCGCCTGCATGGTGTTTATACACTGTAATGGTCCTCCCCTCTGCTTCAAGCCTCCTTATGCAGAAAAACCTCCAGTGAAAGCAGTGGGAGTCTCTTAATTGCCTCTGCTCCAATCAATACAAACAGCGCTCGGCAATGCCAACTGCAACAGCAAATGCTGACTCCCCAACAGCAGGATTTCCACGTTTTTCTACCATTTCCACTGCAAAAGAAAGCTTAAGAGAAAGCAGGCTCTATGCAGGTGGAGGCAGGTGGTACCAGGGGCATTGCTTCCAGGATGAGTCCACCAAACCCCGTAGACCTCTGCCGAGGACTTAGCTCCAACCCTGAGCAAAGGTTTACACCGGCCGGGACATCGGCCACCAGCAATTGCTCTTCTAAAGGCTGGAGAGAGCTGGCACCGATCTCTCTACGTGCACTGCTCTCCTCCTCAGCTGCCTTCAAAATAAGAAAGCCCTCCGAGCTCCGCTGCCAAGCGGGATGCAGAGGACACAAGTCAGCCCTGCCCTTAAATGAACCGCTGCCACTAACAAACGAAACCCGAAAGGACCGACCGCAAGTATTTTGATTTAATGCCATCTGCAAAGCATCTAAACTTCTACTTGGCAGGAGGCACAGCAGCTGGGATTTCTGAAGACACCAGGGGAATTTGAGCTCCCAGATCTTTGGGGGTCTTGGGATATTTCAGTCAGGCTTAAGCCTGCCTAACGCAAACAAAGCACAAGAGAAGAGTCTTCCCTCATGTTACAAAATCCTACTTCAAACCTTGAGAAAACACAGCAGTACCAGAAATTTATCTGAAAAGGCCAGGGTTAACCAGTTCTTGAAGATGCTACCACTTTTTATCTGAAGCGAGCACTAAATTGTCTTTAAAAATGTGTTAATTAACAGGGTTTCACCAAGTTTATTAAACGGTTGTCCCAGTGTCTTTCGTAGACAAGTCCTTAGCCCTGCAAGTTTCTAAAGGTCTTCCATTCAGAAAATTACAGCCTCGCCTATGCTATTAGACAGCCTGTTATCCTCATTCGACTCTCCTGTTATAATTACTGAGGTCATTTTAACAGGTAATTTGGCACGGCTGTCATCGCTTCTGAGTTTAATACGCCTTCATTCACAAGTGCCACACACGTGCGTTTCTCATCTAGTCCCAAGGGCAGCCCAGAGGACCACGGGTGGGATTTTCCAAAGCATCACAGGACCACGTGCAGAGTATCAGTCTTACACGCCTGAGCAGGGCACTTGCAAGATGAACGGATGGCTTCTCTCCAAACGACTCGCAGTCTTTGGGATAAGGTGTAACTTAACACAGGGAGATGGAAGAGGAGCAGGAGTAGACAAGGCAATTCTGGCCAGCACAGCAGTGGCAGCATATTAGACTTTCAACGGACCAATGCATACATATATATATTAAAAAAACCCAAAACATATATAGGGCGGAAGGACAACCTTCATGATCTTGCTCGCTCCATGCCTAAACCTTCCCATCAGCAAAAGCCACAAAACAAACCATACGCCTCGGAGAGCCTGGTGGAGGGAGATGCTCACCAGCAGTTAAGGACAGTAGGGACCCGCTGCTCCGCAAGCGGAATGAGTCCCTGGATGACCCCACCTGTGCTTCCAAGCAAGTGTCTGACTCTGGGCGGTGCTGCTGCAGGATAACCATGAACCCTGGCAAGCCAGAACTCTGCCTGGGACCTCATTCCCCACCACTTCTCCTACCTGCGGCCTCAGTAAGTGCTTTATGGTTTCCCTTCCAAACCAGGACTCTCGGCAAGCACTGGAAGAGGACATGGGCTTCAGCCAGGCTGCAAAGAACACCAGACTCCTTAATTACTTCACGGCACTTCTTTTTCTTAGTTATGTCCATTTGTGCACGGCTATATCATGAAGTTTGTCAGTGTTAACAATGTAGTCCCCTCCAGAGACCCATTCGCTCAACAGGGCTGCAAATGGGACTGGTAAGAAATTAATTTAGGGTGCAGCAATACATCAAAAAGGAGATGGAAATAAAACAGCAGCCCAGCCCTGCTGTAACAGGGATGTCAGCTGGCCAGGGCATGAGCAGCGAGACCAAGGTAATGATAAAAACCAGGGGACCTGCACCACGGTCATCTCTACAAAGCAAATCCCAGGACACAAAAAAACCCACTCTTGAATGGCAATCATTGGGTTTAACTGGGATCCAAAGTTTAAAATGCTTCCTTATGATACATTTCTACAGCCTTTCTTCAGGTTATAAATGTATTCATTCTCTGTTTCCCATAAATCTGGGCTTTCTTTTTAATCTCCTTATGATATTATGGGGAAAGGACTCTAATTTCATAGACCGTGCACTTAAGACAATAACCGATAAAACCCATTAGATTCCCGCACAAAGGACTTTAGAAGAGCCGATGAGGAGGAGATGCCACGGGCTGAGAGGAGGCGGAGGACTGCAGAAGAGGCTTTCCAACACAGAGGAGGTTACACAGCCCACTAAGCCCCTAATTTGCTTGAAAAGCAATTTTCAGATGGGTATGAGAAAAATAACATGTCCATAGTTAGCTTGGAAATTGCCTCTTTTTATAAGCTTGAGGAAGGGAAGAAGAAACGGAAAAAGGGCTGAGATCCAAAACAGCAGAACATGGGTCCTCCTGAAGGTACCTCCAAGACACCCATCGCTCGAGGGGTCCTGCCCGTTTTGGCAGAGAGGGAGCAGAAATCCCCCAGCCTTGCAGAGAAGCCATGGAGGGCCCTGAGACAGCAACTCAAGAAGTCCCTTTTTTCGCAAGAAACTAGACTTTGCAACTGCTTCAAATCCAACCCAAGTATGGGTGCTGCCGAAAGCCACCCACATCAGTGCCAGTCCCCAGCAGCTACGTAAACCGGCACAGGTCCTGCACTACTTGTTCGTGCCTTCAGTCCTGGCACTTGTGAAGGAAAAACCATAAACCTGTCCCAATGGTATACATCCTTGCTCTTCCTTCCCTACCTGGTGCATGGGGAACACCTGGAGGATGTAGGTTGCTCCGTCCAAGAAGAGTGGAGGTTGGGGGCAGGGGCACAAACAAAGCCGTCGTCGTGTTTTACAGGCGACGGCAAGTTCTTTCCAAAGAGAAACTGAGAGCCGTTCATGGCCGGCTGTGACTCTAAATGCTCGTGAGAGGGCTGCCATATGGGTTCAGATTTATCACTTGTGTTTCCTAACTCGCACATCTGTTTTCTGTGAGTAGCTGTCCAAGTCAATGCATCTCCCCTTTCCTCACAAACCGCCCACAGAGCTTTTCAAGGACAAATCATCATTGCTTTCAGGGTTTATCTGCTTAGTGGTCTCCACTTTGCCACCTTAACAATCTCAAGTACTATTCGTAAGAAACCCAGTGCGGGCATTTTTAGGCACAGTCTCCCTCCCTCTGCTCTCGCCGGGCTGTAAATTTGCCGTTGGAGAACCATGCCGGGGTGCCTACGAAAGCAAGGTAACGTGTAGCGATTACTGGGTGGGGGTTTAATCAACATGCTGAACGAGAAGACAGAGGTCTGTTCCCATCAGCAACCCGGGAAACTCCTGTCAGCTCCTCTAATTCCATTAAAGTCATCAAAATTATTTCCATTGCCCTCTGCCAGAGCTGCTTCTCCTAAACCAAAAGCTGAACACAGGAATTGGAGAGAAAAGGGGAATTCCTCTAAGGGCGGACACACTGGGAAAATGGAGAAAAGCCAGGGGGGTCACGAGGAACTAATGAGACTTCCCAGACGGCAGCTCATCCGGACACAAGGAATGCGCGGCATGCAGAGGGCAAAAAGGGCCAACACAGCTCCAGGAGAGTTTGGGTCCTGTGAATGGCCACCAGAGCAACAAAACCTTATTGCTTTAAAATTTTAATGAAGAGCCAATAATTTCTCTTTCTTCCTGAAAAAAAAAGGTGGTCTCAACCATTTCTCTACCAAAAATGTTGAGTACAGTCCATTATGCCTTCTTTCTTTGGTGTTCATAAGAAACCTATCAACTTGGTACTGAAGTACTAGGATAAATGGAATAAAATAATAGAGAGCAAAGACCCGAGAAAGAAAACAGAAAGCATTTACTAGGAAATTTGTGATCTGAAAGTTAAAGACGCAGCTCTGCATGGCCTACCAGCTTTCGGGGCAGCGGTGCCACCAGGTCTGCAGCACTGTTGGGACAGCTAGCATAAAACATACACGCACATGCAACGCAGTCCTGCTACAGTCACTCAGTCATTCTGATTTGGAAACGGGTCCAAAGGCAATGGCTGATTTCATGTCACTTCAGTAGCTCCAAGGGACTTGGAGATGGGCAAAAGCAAGATGCTACGTCAGTGGAAGGTGGTATGAGAAGAGGGTGTGCGACGCCATCTCGCCTCTTCAGGCTGCAAGACGCTTTTGGACAGTACGCATTCTGCTTCAAGACAAGTGCAATTATGCAGTACAACTGTTTTAAAATAAATTAACACGCTCAACTGTTAATGGTGCCCTTCAGCAGAATTACCCAGCATGGGCCATTGCCATGCAAGAGCGGAACCCTCAAGGGTTAAAGAGCGGGGAAGCACTTGAGGAAACATGTAGATGCAAACTGGGGAGATCATAGGCGAGTGCATAAAAAGCGGTAAGAGAATAAGCGGCGGCTGAAACAAAGATTGCAGAGGATATTAAAGAAGAAACGCTCCATCCACAGAAGAAATAAAAGGTCAGTGAAGGGAGACGGTGGCTTCTCTAAGAAATTGCACAAGTGCTTTCCTGACACAAATATTGACAGGAGAGACAGATACATGAAATTAATTCGGCTCCCTGCCCTGATAGCACAGAGAGACACGGACCATCTGAACAGGTAACCGCAGCAAAGGGTCACTCAGGGTAGGCAGGAGTCATCTAAGCCGGACACCTCTCGTTATTTAATATATACGCTGAAATCCTGCCTCTTGCTCTCCCACCAAAAAAACCAGTGTGGCAAGGGGAAGGGCGGAGAGAGCGAGCGTGCCCAGACCTCAAATGTGTCTCTAAATTCACAAAACCGTACTGTAACAGATTAAACAATAACAGCGCAGCCCAGAGAGGACAGACAAAATATCAAGCAGAATTAAACCTTAAAGGATGTTACGGTCCTTGGAGAAAAGTGAGCTTGATTTCTTTTATCCTTATGTTTTACAGCAACTTTAAAAAGCCTCCTCTTCAAAAGATGCTCCGCAGTGCCTTTTACACCTGGCTTTCGGCAGCCGCCCCTCTCTCTTCTCTAACATATATAATCCAAATCACAGCGATCGCAAATGCTACTGCCATTGCAAGAGCTTTATTTTGGAACACTGGCTGCTGCAATAGTCGCAGAAGAAATTAAAGTCTGCTTTTGCACCTGAAATTTAGATTTACAGGAACAGCCATCTATTTTAATTCCAGACTAATGATTCTCTCTTCCCATCAAACGCGTTCTTCCTCCTCGAAGAGCCCTGTTTCCTGAGTTATTTCGCAAGTCCTCCTCCCACTTCTCCATTAATTATTGCTGACAACACAGCAAAACTTGAAGTGCTCCTCTCGCATCTGAGATGCTGGGGAAGATGTCCCACTGCTGCCAGGTCAGGCGAAGACAGAGATTTGGAGGCACCTAGAGCCAGTTTTTCCCGCAACACGATGTGCTTCCCCCAGCATTGTCAACTGGGCTGCAGAATAGGGCAAACCCCCAACTTTTTCATTGAAAAAGGAAGGAAAAATTAATAAAGCAGCTTGTTTTCTCCTGCCGGACCTCATGCACAGAGGGAAAGCAGCCTCTTCGCTTTCTGCTGTGTCTAGACATTTCTTTTTTTTAACATCCCATCCCGACTCGCCCATCAATAGTCTTTAAATATTGAGAAGGGCTCCCGCTGCGATCGCTGCCTCTCCTCTCGACCCATGTGCCGCTGCCAGGGACGGCCAAGGCCATCAAGCAGAGGAGGTGGCACCTGCCAGCTTGGGCGCAGTTGCTTAAGTGCAGGGCGGCAGTCCCCGGGAAGCATATCCGCGCCCAGCTTGAGCCCTTAATTATTAATATTATTTAGATAGCACTGTCGGGGAGCAAAGCTCTTTGCAGAAGCGCAAGAGAAAGACTTCGCCCACCGCTGCGCACCACGTCCAGACCGGGTTTCAAGCAGCTCCCATGCCGTAGCGCGCTTGCCGGCTGTTTGCATGGTGTTCATGTCCAACAGCTACGCCAGGCTGGGACCAAGGGATTAACTTCTTAGCATCAAAAGGCTATTAGAAGCATCTCTTGCTTTGCTGATTTAGCTTGCAGGAGGTGAAACGGCTTGCAGGAAAACCTCGGGTGGCATGAACAATGCTGTTGGGGGAAATCGGCTTTGGGGTTTCAATTGCATCGTTTCACCGCAAGCTGAGCTGCGGAACTAAGAGCTGCGAAGGGGCTGCGAGCAAAGCCCCGCCGGACAGCCTGGCATCAGGCAAGGAGATTACAGATCAGCAAACGCAGGCATGCTGAGGGGAAATCCGGGTCTACGCCCTGTTTCTTTCCTTATGGCCACACAGGACAGTCTCGAAGGAATTGAGCAATATTCAACCCAAATTGCAGCCAAGCCTGGATGCGGCTCTTCCTTGGTCTTTAGACGCTGCAGCATGTGGCCAGGTGCCGCCTGGAGCATCACCGGATGGATCTAGTCATCACTTGAGGTTTTAGTTACCACGCTGGGACGTTTCTCCACCCCTCGAGTCCTGGCAGCTTTGCTGGCAGTTCTTGACTTCACCCGGGGGACACCGTCTCCTTCCCACTGCTATACTCTTCCTTCCCCCCAGTTCCAGACCCTTATCTTCCCTTTGTTCATGGAGGACAGCTTTGTTCTCTGCACAATAACAGGTGATTTAGCAGCCCTCACGTTCAGGGCCTGGAGGATTTGAAGGCAACCTCTGCTGAATAAAATGTGCTCCTGGCATCCTCTCTGGCTGCCACATCCACCAGAGCCAGAAGGCGACAGGGGAGGGCAAAATTCACTTTAATGGCAGAGAGACTCCACTTGTCCACAGACTCACTTTGCACCGTTGTGCTGCAGCCCTGAACTTCCACTCCCAGCCCACCGCAGCAAGAGGCTCAGACCAAACGATGCTTAAAACCACCTGAGCACGCGGTGCAGACTGATGCACGGGTCTCACCTGAGGCTGCCCAGCACTTGCTAACAGCCAATTATTCGGGCTGCTATAATGACATCTCAATTCCTTGCAGAAATGAGATGCTGCAGTCAATACTGCCCCCCCCCCAGCCTGCGTGCCTGGATGGACACGCTGCTTGCAGCTCACTGATGCCTCAGCATCCTTGGATTGACTAGCACCTACCTCCGGACCAGAAGTTTGGTCCAAAGTTTGGCATCGCTTTGATTTTTGCAATAAAAGTAGAAAAATAGAGAAACAGCCCACAACTAACTCAGTAATAAACCAGCAAGTAACTCTAACCCACCAAGTTATCCCAGGCACCACCCCTCCAAATCCAGCCCGACCCTCCCACCCTGCCCCAGGCACGAGCCCCAAAAACATAAAATATACAAATATTTCAGTCTCTCCACACTTGATCGTGACAAACAATAAAACACAACGAACAAGCACCGGGGAGGGAGGGAGGGAAGCCACTGCTCCAAAATCAACACAATTCCTTTTCCTTTGGTGCCCAAGACACGGCAGCACGTGCACTGTGTTACGCTGATTTAAGGGTGGTGGTCGTAAGGCTGTGGGCTGGATCCCATCAGGAAAATGAGCTATGAATTAATACACCATCAGGCCGCGCTGAGGTGCAATACCTAGCTGCAATGATAAAATTATTTAGCCAGATTTCCCCCCCGTCCCTCCCCAGACTCCCAGCTCACCCCCCTCTTCTCCATCTCTCCGGCTCAGCCGTCCCCGTGTCTCTGGGCGACTCGTCTTCCTTTTCACATCAAGCCAACAAACGCACAGGCATTTAATGGCAATCCATACCGAACGGACAATGAAATTAGAAGGGAACAAAAGAGCAAACCTCGCTGCGCCATGGCCTTGTGCTCAGCGGCTGAGGGGCAGCCGGGCAGACAATGGCTCCAGCTGTTCCCCGGGAAGCACCCAGCCACAATGAGACCCGGCTCCGGCACCGAAGAGGGTCCCGGCTCCCCGGGGGGGCAGGAGGTTGTCGTTGGAATATGCATCTCATTGGTTACCTGTCAGCCTTCCTGGGCGGTTATAAAGTACAGCCGCTGCCGGAGGGTATAATGGGAGGTAATAACGAGACCGCCGGCTCGTTTGACACTGGCCCTTCGACAGAGGAGCTTTGATTAGGTGATGGGAACTGGCAGCATCCGCCTGCTTTTAAAAAAACACAAGCTCAAAGCTGTAAAATAAAGGGATCCCCAGGAATGCAGCCATTTTTTTCAGGCTAGGAGTGACGGAAAATAGAAATAAATGACAACTTGAATTCCTTGCCCTAATCTCTCCTCCCTTGGGAGGTCCCATCCTTGCTGCTCCTCTAGGCTTAGACATTATTTCCAGCTCCTCAGGTATGCTAGAAAAATGACATGTTATAATGCCAGGGAATTACAGCCTGCAGAGGGGAAAGGAAGAAAGCTCCCTGCCCCAAAATAAAAACAGTGCAACCCTCTCCTGCACAGAGCGCGGTCGGCAGCTCGAGCCGCAGCCACGCAGCTGCCTGGGGAGGCACCCACAAATTCACCGGGTGGGACCGTGCCACGAGCGGGGTTCGCCTCTCCTCCTTTTAAAGAGTGCAGTATCTCAGCTGGCCCATCCGCATCCAGCAAACTCGCTGCAAGACGCTTAGACAAAAGTGCGACTTGAATATCGCTGCCGCTTGGTGCCCTCAGAGCGGGTGAGCAGGGACCGCTGGCTCCTGGTTGAAAACTCCGTCTTCCCAACTCAGTGCGATTTTTGCGGCTGGTGACACAACTGACCGTGCAGCACCCTCCACCCACCTCCAGTCCCAGCACCACCGTGCCCTGGTTTCCCCGGCACAGATGTCCAAGCTGGCACCGGGATGTGGCAGACACAAGCAGAAAAGTATTTTTCCTCCCCGCGGGCTAAAGAAAACATGTGCAAACAAGATGGATACGAGAAAACCCTGGGGTTTAGGAATGCTAACTGGAAGAAATAAAACTCCTGACTAACAAAGCACAGGCTGGGGAAGCTGCTACTGAGGCCAGTGCTGCCAGCAAGGATCCATCCTGCTCCCCTCCCTCTGCAGAGTACCCCAGAGGTCCCACTTCCACGCTCCCACGCTGAAGCTGCCCTCCAGAGCTGGGCGGTTTCGTGGTTCCCCCCCCAGAGCAGGGACGGACCGGGGTTACCTCCAGCACATCGCACAGCTCGGGCGGGTCCCGTTTGGTCGGCTTATGACCGGTGCATCCTAATATTTGCACAGAGTAAGAAGGGCTGTCACGCATGTTTCAGCCCACAGCTGAAAGTAGGCCAGCTCATAGCTCCTGCCAGCACGAGCTGCGCTCACGCTGCCTTCCACCGTCTGGTGGACAGGCCTTCTGATTAGCCTTGGTTAACGAGCTACGTTACGATGAAAGCAAAGGATGTAGCTCAGAAGAATACATCAATTCAGGGACTACGCCTGGCTGCGTTAAACACTTCTCTCCGTGTTTGCCAACGCCCTTATGTCCTGCGTTTTTAACCAGATGCAAGCAATGCAAGCGTGGGGAGGAAAGCAGCACGCAGGTTCATGAACATGCCAACCCACGACCCTGCAAAACTCAAATTCAATCAATCTCTCTGCAAAGGACGAGCAGCAAGACAATGGCCAGAAGAAAGGAAGCAGAGGGAAACCCACTGGCTGCATTACCCGCTTCTCAGCCCAGAAAGGAAGGGGGAACTGGGTTACTTGCCGATAAATGGGTATTTCCCTCAAGCAAGCGGATCTGCACAAAGTTGTGATTGTTTCCAAGCAGCCAGCGATGCTCGACCACGCAAGGCTTTGCAAGGGGCAAGTGTTTGGCTGGGCACGGGGCAGGATTTGGGGTTGGAGGAGGATTGCTGCCTGCTCTCGCAGGGGCGTTACAAAAGTAAAGCGGCATTTTGCAGGCTCAGCACAGCTCTTCCTTTCAGCACGAAACTCATAAACAATGGCCGAGCGGCTTAACAGGACTGAAATATGACAGAATTCAGAGGGGGTGTCAGATGGATGAATAGTCCGTCTCCTTCCAGCTCGCTGCTGAAGCCGTGCTAGGACCGGAGAGTTAACGCCGCGCTGAGCGTGCAAAGTTTTACGTTTTCTCCATTAAGAACAAGCCACCGGCGGCTCGGCGAGGGGAGGCTCTCTCCTCCTTGCAACCATGGTGGGGACACACGTTACAGCTCCCACTCGGCATTGCTGACACCGGGAAAGGCGACGTGCCACCGAGCAGGAGGCTGCAGTGACGGGCTTTGCTGCACGCCGGGTGGCTGGGAACGGGACAGCCACCGCTGCTCTCCCCTTGGCACCCTGTCCCTGGAAAAGCATCACTACGGGCATTTTTTACCAGGACCAAGGGAACCAAACGGGTACGATGGTCATTAAGGACAGCGAGAGCTACTTAACGGGGAACTCCTCTTACCGGAAGGTATTTGGACAGAGGGGAGTGATTACATGGTGTTTGACCAGATGCTAAGTCAACATGAGAATCTAATAAGGAAGTCTGCTATGAGGCACCGTAATATTAAAATACACAGAAAATAAAAGAAACATTAAAAGAGCAAATGGAAAATGTCATTATGTTTCCTATTTGCCATGCAGAAGTGAAGGCTTCACGGCACCTCGGGAAGACTCGCCAGGACTCTTCACTTACGCACATAACCATACATGTGCCCGCTTCCAACACCGGCGAGCGCCAGCCAGGAGACGTGCAAACCTCGGCAGCAAGCAGCCTGCACTTCTGTTTCACAAACTGCACGTTTGGAACTTTACGCTCTTTCAGTGCCTTAATGCACTTTTTAAAAACAGAAACAAGCTCAGACAACTGTTCCTATTGTTATGGGCTGATCCACCTACACATCTGGTCAAAACTTGAGATTTCAAGACAACTTTTTGAAACTGCAAAGAACTATCCCAGTGCTGCACCGCTGCTTTGTGCTAATTTACATGACATAAATATTTATACAATTACTGTTACTATCCTTCAGTGACGGAAGTTATCGCATTTCAAAGGATCTATATTTAAAGAACACAATACCCTGATGGCAATGCAGCTTTAAATTTTAAATAGCTGTGTTCCTCCTTACGCACTGCGCAGACAAGCGCCGAGCCATCGGAGATGCCCAAGAATTCCCATATTCTTTCTAAAGCTGCAGCAGCTCCTCCCCGTCCCCCCACCGCCCCAGCTCAGCACCCCGCATCCCAAACTTGGCATCTGCCGCCCCACGCATCTCTAGTGACAGCAGTATCTGCCCACCACCTCCAGGGAGGGAAGGGCAGCAACAGGATCGCTGTGCAAAACACCGATTTGTAACGGCATCGGATTTACCATCTTCTGGACAAAGCCAGAAGGAAAAGCAGTTCATTTTTACTAAAATAAATTGAGAGCATCGCTGCCCATGAGACTGGACACAGCGGTTTACACCGATACCGACTGCTGCTCTTCCCAACCCCTCGGACGAGCGGGAGTGCTGCAGGTTTCCCTCCGTGAGCCCGTTATTTCTAAGCACCCGATATCTCACTGGAAATTCAGTATTAGCTCTTCATCCGTGCTTTCTGAACTAACTTACTCACCAAGTGACGATGCAAAATTAGAAAGAATAATAATAAATCAGGATTTGGAATTAATAAACAGGGATCAAAACACCTTCATAAATCACTTCATGCTCCCTACGGGTGGGTGGGTCTAATTACTAGAGAAGAAAAAAAGATAAACCTCATTTAGGTCAGCGCAATCGCCTTTCTTAGCAGAAAAAAACACCTTGATGAATTATTAGCTACAGAAATAAGTCAAGAGGTTTTCAGATTAAACGTGGAAGCACTGGCAGGGAGAAATCAGGATGCAACCCCCGTCGCTGTCCCCATCCAGCCCATCTGTCTCCCTGAGGCCTGGTTTATCACTGTCCCCCTCTTTCTGACTGACTTAAGTAAAGCAAAAAATAAACACACCTTCCTACCTGCGGTTTGCAAACTTGGTCCTGTCTAGTCTACAAGTTCCTCTAACAGAAGTAACACGACTAAAGCAGAGGGGGAGAAAAAAGGACCAAGTGGAAAAACATATTTACCGAGGAAGGAGGGAGCATTTGCTTGCTGTCCTCCTAAAGCAGCACCCCACAGCTGCTTCATTCATAAATATTTTACCGATAAGAAATCAGCCTGCCAAATCTGAACAACTGCTTTGATGAAAAATATAAAAAGGCTTTTCCATTAGTGCTTTTGATGTTCTTTGCATACAGAATAACGAGTGCGGGAGATTCATCTTCTTCCCCTCCTCTGTCCTCCCTCACTTGAGTCTTTCATCTGGCAGAGCTGTGCACAACCTCCCGAGCCCGGAGAAAAATCAGAGGAAGAAGGAGCAGAGCCGCTGGCCCGTTCACGTTTCCCACAGCATCTTCCCACTGCCCTGGCTTTTTCCACCTCGGGGGGCAGGACAGCAAGCAAACTGGGGTACCCACAGGTTTTGCGGATGCTGTTGGCGCGCCACGCTCCGTTTCCCCCCGGGCCGGACAATATTTAGCATCAGGACTCTACCAGGAGTTGCTCAGCAGAAGGTGACCGTTGAGTTTTAAAGCCCTTCAAAAGCGTTTTACCGCAGACAGAAATGCTAATGCCAGACCCCGGGTGCTACCCAACCTCTGCCCGCACAAGCACGACAAGCTCCAGCCCAGCTTCCTGAGCTTTATTCACCCCCACGGGCGGCGAGATGGGGTCCCCGCCACCTCGTGACGGTCCCTGCCAGCCCCGGCACTACTATTTCAGTGGCTGAGCATTTTGTCCCACAGCGATGGGGTGAAGCAACCCCCCGTGCCTTGAGCCGGGTTGTCCTGAGCACCCCCCCCGGCATTTTTGGGGGGCTTATTTGGGGGAACCTCAGAGGAGAAAGGGGATCCTCCTTACAGCACCGGAGAGCAAGTGATGAAGCGCAGAGGCAAATCCAAAATAGGGGAAGCAGTAAGTGACCTTCTCCCAGCCTCTTATTGCTCTCAGGAACTTAATGGCTCAACATTTATCTTAACTCAGCAGAGATGTGCTGGGGATAAAGTATCCCTCTCCCGGCACACCAGCACCGGCGTTTCCAGCCCGCCGCTGCTGAGCTTTAAATTGCATCTTTTATCGTCTTTTCGCACTTCTGCTGTAACAGGGCATCCAAAGCAATTAAATCCAACCTATTTTTCCTACTTTTATTCCTTGAAGCGGAGCTTTCTTGTGTGGGGCAGAGATTACAGGGTTTGGACTGGATTTTGATTCACATTCGTTTTCCATTCAGGACTCAACTACACTCATCTCCTCTTCCTCAAATGAAGCTTGCTAGGAGTTCAACAAACTTGACGAACAGAAATGTGAAAGTAGTTTAAAGGAAAACAAACAGAAACTGGCGCTTAGCAGAATTTTTGCAATAAGAGTCCTGGAAACACAGATAGCATTTTAAGGGACTTAAAAGGGAGCGACGTCTTATCAGAGCAAGTGGGATGCTAACGTTTGCAGGAGAGTTATCGCTGCTCGTTATTCATCCTCCTTTTTTGTATTAGAAACGATTAGGAAACCCATCACCCGCCAAGCTGCAGGGCTTCTTCGGCAGTACAAACAGGTCAGAAAACTCCCCGTGCACAAGAACCAAGGGCTCCTGCCCCTTTGGGGGCAGCAGGGCTTATTTTGGGGTCTTTTTCCCCCTTTTTTTCCCCATTACCCCCGGGGGGGGGGGGGGGAAGTACCCCACTATATTTGGGGGATGCCCCAGTTTCAGCTGGAAGACATGGGGGTCTTGGGCATTTGGTAGCTCTGTGGCCACAGATGGGGGTCACCCCAAAAGGGTCACAGGAGAGCTCGTGCCTTGCGTGGATTATTAAGGCAAGCCATGCTCCTCCTTTTCGGATCAGAGGGGACCGACACCTCCCAAGCACCGAATATCAACTCATTTATTTTGCTCCGGAACGCCTGGCAGACCAGATGAAAAAGTCGCCAAGGAAACCCCCTGCACGGCACACACGCGCCGCCGAGCCGGGGCCGACACACAGCTCTTGATGCTGGCTTTCCGCTGCTATCTCGCGGGTGCACCCTCTTCACCCCTTTAGCCGAAATCCCCTTCCGAACTGCCACTTTCGCACTAACGTTCCTCTGAGCACAAACGCTTCTCCGCTAAGCCTTTCCACCCGAGCCCGCACGTCCTATTGATAGGGTCGTCCTTGGAGGGAGCATCGCTGCAGGAGGGGGACAACGGTGCACTAAATGAACATTTATCCCAAAGGAGCCAAAACCGCTGCCAGGATGGCAAAAGGTACAGGGAAAAGAAAGGAATGAAGAGGCATAGAATGGGCTGAACCTCTTTTTGCCCTTTGTTTTTGTTTTTCAGAGGGTCTCAAGGAAATACAGGTAGGAAATTAAACCTGCTGGCACGCTTTTTTATTACAGAGTAAAGGACAGCGGCACCCAGAAACCAAGCTGCCTTCCCCTCCCGGGAACAAAGACAACCCCCATCCCCAGCAACTTTGCATGAAAAAACAAGGCACGAAGCAATGAAGTTACTTCTACAGCAAATGACCGCCAGGAATCGGAGCAGAGCCGCCTTTTCCAACACTTTTTCCCCCCATTTCTTGTCCATCGCACCTCCCCCAGCCAGCTGCATCCGACCCCCCCAGCTGTAACACAGAGCAATACGCTGCATTTTCTCTGCTTGCTTCAAAAGCCTACATGAGGTGATGCTGTGCTCACAGAGCTGTGCAAGGACACTATGTAGCCACAGGAGAAATTAGCCGAAAAAATAACCCAAATATTGCACATCCAAACTTCCATTTCCCAGAGGAATTTAAACTTTTTGAATTATGCCACCTTCTCCCGGAAAACAGGCCCTTCTGAAGGGCAAGGCTGGAGACACTGCAGGGATGCAGATTTTTAAACCATTCATTATGCAAATGGCTCACTTACTGCTGCTGAGCTGAAAGCAAGAATCCCAGGCATGCAAATAAAAATAAGCGGGGAGCAACAGCGAGCAAGTGCGTGATGGCATCTGCTGACTTGGGTAATATACAGCACAGACCCGGCAGGCAGCAGCTTATATTGGAGTTTCAAACTACAGGTTGAAATCGGTCTCCAGCCAACATCAGTGACTCCCTGGGCTCTGCAGGACCACGCAGCTGGAGCATCCCTAGCAAGCAGCGAGCTGGAAGTCCCACCAGCGCAGCAGATCCTGCCGTAACCCTGTTTATCCCCAAACTTTACTCATCACAACATGCCTGAGCTGAGCACGGCTGAAATGCAGTAATTTGGGGTCACTGGGCACTTGCAGACCAGCACAAGGGGGAGAGCCGAGGCGTGAAGGGGTTACGGGAGATTTCACCGACAGGGTTGCAACAGCGCCAGAACTGCAAAGCTTTCTCAAAAACCTTAATAAACATCCCGGTGCTGGGTGGGAACGAATGCTAATTAGCATCTGATAAAGATGAGAAGAGAATCTGGCTGGGAAAGGAGACAAAACTCAAAATTAGCCATGCAGGCGGGAAATTTTAGGCAGGACTATCCTGGGAACAGCCTGCCTCCACGTTTCTCTTCTTACAGTCCCTGGAAGCACAAGGAGAGTCGCGTGTGTGGTGCTCCGCAGCCAAGGATGAGGCTTTGTCCTCCAGGAACTGAATCATGTACAAACATTTCTGAGGCTCGGCGCCTTCCAGCTACCGAATCTAATTCGGGTCCAAGTCCTGGAAATGACCTGGCACGGGGTATCACTGCGCATTACAGCCCTGGGAAATAATAAGGAATTGAAAAAGCAAAACAGAAACATCGAGCTGAGTATTAAAGAACCTTTCAAGTTCAAACGTGGGGAAAAAAAATGCAATACGGAGCCAGTCCAACGTCAGCAGTCAAGGTCAGAAGGAAAAAGAAATCTCCGCAGATTTGCCTTTAACAAGCTATTGTTAGTACCATTATGTTAATATCATTAACACAGAATCATTATGTAAATTCTGGTTTTTAAGCTCGGTCATTTCTATCACAAGGTAGTTTTAATGTAGAAACAAAGTAAAAGCAACTCATGCACCGACCTGGGCTTAGACCTGGGCTTAGCGCCTGGGAGGACCCGGCGATGGGGGGAGCTCCCCAGCTGGCTCAATGCACAGAGCCCATCTGGACAGCACACTTAGCATTCATATTCTCCCGCTGCATACAGGATTTGCTCGTTTTTACGTACTCCTATATCCTTAAACAGCATCGGTAAAGTTCTAGTTCAGAATGCGATAGATGTCTCATTGCCATTTTTGCTGCTGAGTGACTGAACTGACAAGAGAGATCCCGGCAGGGCTGCAGGATCTGGTCAAGCGTTCATCAACAAGCAGATTAATTGCTAAGACAGAAAGGTCCTGATACACAACCACCCGACAACAATCGGGTAATCAGTCATTATGTGTCTATTACTCAAAGTCCTGGAGCTGGCACAACACCCACGTCTGGAGCCACATCAACCCACGCGATGACAAATATTGCTAAATGTTTCCTGCCCCAAAACAGCTGAGCTCAGCAAGTTCAGACACAGGAATTGAAAAGCATAAATTTACCTGGGCCCGTAATTTCACAGCAATAGCTGTATTACATTTAAAAAAAAAAGTTTCTATAATGGAGAGACTGTTCCTTGCTTCAAACAAGAGCATAAGAAATAACGTACGTGCAACAATACGCCAATTGACTTTGCGTTTCAATAAGCATTCACACGCTCGGTCCTGAACAGATGAAGGACAAGTGCTACGGGCTGAATGGGCTCCATTGAGTAAAGCTAATTAGCTGTATAAGCATATGCAAGATCAGGACCTAAAGTTGTTCTCTGCCTCCTGGGACACTGATAACTCCTTTTTCTTGTTGTTGTGCAATGCAGTAGATAGCACAAGCCTAAGGCAATGCTATAACCCCTGGCTGTCATGTAGCATTTTTTCTTGCAAAGACGTTAAGGTCAAGAAACAGCAGCTCAGGTGAAAGAGCCTTGTCCGCGATCTTATCCCGGGTTACTGTCAGATCTGGAAGCAGGACTCGTCTCTCCCGAGCTGCCATTAAACGATGCAAATACCCAGCCGTGCATAACACCACCAAAATATTTGCTGTGCAAAAACAGCACGACATTCGGATAATGGATCTGGTTGTCAGAAGCCGCATGCAGCAAGACAAGGCTCTAATTTCACTCATCTAAAACACATATCGCCACACCAGAAGATGAAGCCTGTTATTACAGGCTCGGTCCCGTGACTCTTATCTGCACCGTGGAGCCTTGGCACAATCTGCTTTCATCTGGCTGGTCCCTTCGTGGCAGTGATGAAAAACGGGAACCAGCAGCTTAGGCTACATGGGGTGTAGTGCTAGAGGAAATTAAACATGCATCAAAATACGGGTAACCTCCACCAGATCCCTCTGAAATGTGGCTTTCGCAGAGGACAGAGGTGGACACGGAGGTCTTCTGAAAAAGCCGCCCATGTCTTTCAAAAAACCAGCCCCAGCTGTGGCTGCTGGCTTCTCGTCCCCAGCCAGAGCGTAAAGCAAATATCCCAAGGGAATAAAACTAACCCGGCGACTGAATAACACCTCTGAGCCACCTAACAAGAGCGCCTTAGATTAAGTGGTGTTTGCAAAGAGCTCTGGAGATCCTTGCGTGCATGAGGAAAGGAAACGACCGTCAGGGCCTTGATCCCATCCCGGCTGGAACTACTGGCAAAGTTCCCACTGGCTGCAGGAACGGGGCTCGAAGGGTTGCAAAGCCCAGGGTCAGCGACAACGAAGGCTCAAAAGGCTTAGCAGATATGAAAATGAGGCGTATTCTCCATCATCTCACGGAGAGTCAGGTGAAATAACCCAGCCCAGATGCGTCAGTGCCATGGCACTCGGTGCAGGCATCGCTGCTCCTCCCGCAGAGCCATGCACAACGCTGCAACTCACATCCCACCTCCTGCACTAACCACAATTCTCCTTTCCACACCAGCACCCAAAAACCCCAAATGTGAGATGCTTAAAAGATAGAAACTGATGTCCAGTCCAGGCCTTTCCTACAGGATTTGTCCCATTCCTATCTACTTATGCTATTATTTATTAAAGGAAAAAGAAATACAACTGAAACGCAGTAACCAAACCTAGTTCTTGCTACATTTTATTCCTTCCTTAATCTAAACATATAGTCACAAGAGTAAGATATTTGCTATAAGGAAATGAGCTGTCAAGTGATTTACAGTCTTGCTCTGTCTCAGACTCAACAGCTCCAACTCTTCTCCAAGACCTATTTTTAACAAGCTGTAAATTAGAGGAAATAAGGGACAGGGTGGGAGCCAGGAGTTGAGAAACATAGACAGTAAACTTATCTATTTCTCCATTATCCTAATGCACCTGTAACTGCCATATCTAGGTACTGCATGGACAGTCATGGTCGGTGTTATATTGCCTTTACTGCTTAAAGTTGCCTTTTTGAATGAGATCAGCCCGTTCAGCCACAGCCCAAGAAGCAGCAGTGACAGGGGAAATGTCACTGGTTTTGGTTTTGTTTGTTGGGGTTTGGGGATTGGTTTTTTTTGTTTGGTTTGTTGTTTTTTGGTTTTGTTTTTTTTTAAACAATGGCCAAAATGGCTCATTGCCGATGTGTACAAGGAACCCACATGGTGTACAGATGTTAGACAAGACCAAAATCAGCTGGAGGAAGCAGAGGCTTTCTTGTTCTCCCAGGACGGCTCAAATGGAAACCTACACCTTCCACCCATTTCTCATCTCTTTCAACCATCTAGCTCCCCATCGACTATAAATTCAATAGAAGTGGTTGCCCTATTCACATTTTATTGGTCATTCCAGCCAAAATTATTCTAATAATCCACTTCAACAAGAACTAAGGTCCTATATTGCAGAAACTTATTTCCAGCGCCTTCGCTTGCAAATGATTACAATAATTATTCTAACTCCCATATAGCACTTTCTATACAAGAGCTTTAAGAGCTTTAACAATGGAAAGTTATTACCAGAGCTTTAACAATAGAAAGTTATTACCAGCATCCTTATTTGTGAGAACGAGGCGCAGAAAGATCAAATGAATTGCTGAAGATCATTCAGCAACTCGCTGGCAATGCCAGGAACGGAACTGTAATCTCCTGACCCTCCTCCACCCAGCGCCGATTCTGACAGGGAAAAGAAAAGCATCCTTGAAGCACGTATAAAAAGGAAGAGGTTTGTTTTTAAAAGTGCTGAAAAATGAGTTTTTTCAAAAGGAGCAGTGGTGGCAAACGTCCTTATCGGGTTACATGAAGTCTGATAAAATTCCGAAAGAGATTAAATGATGCTATTGATTGCTGCATAGCAGGGAAATGGATAAAAGGAGAAGGGACGTGCCTTTCAGCCGCCACCTTTTCTCCATGGGGCATCCCAAAGGGGATACCCCCACAATCACGTAGGACTCTAC
>NW_008824934.1:4968478-4980127 GCF_000699105.1 Pygoscelis adeliae | reverse complement strand
TTTCCCTTATCTCTCTTCTCCCCTTTGGTTTGGCCCTGAACTGTCAAAGCTGACATATCCAAAATCAACAGTGAATTTTGACCATCTTGGCCAATGCAATTTGCTCAGAAGTACCAAACATACACTAAGTCTCCGTGAAGCTCTCCCCTCTCAGAAGTATTTTATGAGACAATTTATTTAGGAGAACAGACCTTAACCAGCAGAAGAACCACGGAGAAACACAGTATTTAAAGGAAGCCACATCCTGATACCAAACACGATGAAATCCTCCGAGGCAGCTATTAAGGAGATTGCCCAGCGGAAAGGAAATTCAACAAACCAGATTATCTCTAACAGGCTTATCCACTGGAAAAAAAATCATCAGAGCAGCAATGAGATAGTTTTGAGCGACAATTAATGAAAGGTAAGGGAGAGGGGAGATTGCAACAGGGTGACAAAGAGTGAGAATCCATAAAATACAGATTGTCACAGCTGATCAGATATAAGAACATTACATGACCCATTGTATGGCTGGAAGAGGAAGGAGGCGTCAAGATGTCCACAGCGCCTTGTGTCTACGGCTTTGCCAGGAGCATAACTGCTTTTCTCTTTTTTAATATGGCAAGAAGAAGAACTCCCCTGTTAGTTGACAGCCATGAACTGGATCAGAAGAGAGTTACCACCAGCAGCAATGCTGCTTCCTTACAGCCCAGCCCTGCTGCTCATGTCCATAGCTCCGTCCTGCAGCAGGAGCCACCTCCTCCAAAGCGTGATCCCAAACATTTAAATCGATGGCAAACCCCCAACAAACTAAAAATGGGTGAAGGAAGAAAGCTCACAGGATGGCTTGGACTGGAAACCACAAGAGACGGTTAAGCTCTTCCCACTGCTGCAGATTTCCTGGAGGAAACCACCGCTCCTTGAGCTGGACCACGACGGCACGTGAGCAGCACACAGCTATTGCTCTACATTGCATTGTTACTGGGCTAACAGGGCTTTCTCTTACAGGATTATCTATGTTATTTCCAACCCAGACTCCTCTTAAATCTCTGACCTTAAGTCAGAGCTCAACAGCAGACAAGATAGGTAACCCTAAATCTTTATGTCCCTCCTCCCTTGCCTTGAATGTACCGCTACCCACATGTGCTCCTCAGCAGTGGAACCAGGCAGAAAATCAAGAAAAAAATCCTGATGGGGAAAGGATGAGGGCTCCTGGCATGGGAAGATGTCCGTGCCATTAGCTCTGGCTGCAGATAGGACAAGCAGGGACAGACAGATTAAGGGATTTGCCTAAGCTAATGACATGGACATCTTTCCACTGACTTCACTAGGCTTTGGACCAAATTCCTGTACAAAGAGCTGCACTCAAGAGCTATCAAGGAGCTTAATTCATTAGCATTTTTTAAGTACTTTTAGGTCCTTGAATGAAAGGGGCTATCAAAGTGCAAAGTCATTTTATTGATGATAACAGTCTAAGAACTGCAAGTTGAATCCTTCAGCGTAAAGCCTTATGGCACAAATGGTTTCGTAACATGAAGATGCCACAAAGTCCTAAGAGATATTAAAACTTCCTTTCAAAGACTTCTACTAGACGCTAGTTTTCTAAGGTTCCCTTTAACTCCACAAATTCTGATGATAATTTTTAAATTTCCATGCAGCAGCGTGGACCCAAACCCACTTAGGGAAAGCAAGAGGATGTAAAGCCTACTGCAGCCCCTGAAAGACTCATCGGTGGCAGCAGACTTGACATGCTTGGTATGCCGTGTCAGGACACTGACCACAGGGTCTAACCGCAGGAGACCCATGCAGCCCTGAATTCCTCCCATCCTCTTGGGAAGCAGAAAATGAAGCTATCACGGGCTTTGTGCATGCAGTCCTCCAAAATTATACAAAGGAATGGCACACAGGCAGCGCGAGAGGACACAAGGCAAGAAGCCTGGCATGACCACAGGTTGGCCTTGCACACGGTTGCTTTTCTTCTTCAAAATAAAATCTCAAGCCTATAAAAACATTGGCAGCAGGCGCCGGAAGATGCACAGTGTCCTCTTCTATCGTTTCGCCAGTGGAATAGACTTCATCCTGTTTCCTCTGGCCCCAGATCAAGCAAGACTCCTCGCAGGAATTTTCCATTATCCCGTGGCAAACATACCAGGGCAATCTGGTCGCTTAACCGACTTACGCTCTGACCCCGCTCTTCAGCAGCAGCGAGGTCATGCATAAAGCACAAGCCATTTCTCATACAACACGCCGATTCCAACACCGTAGCCCAAGCAAGGGGGAGCTGGAAATCCCAGACCGCAGTGGGGTGATGGAGACATCACTGGTCTTCTCTGCTCCACCTCTGCCCTCACGGCAGACCCTCCTGCCCCCCATTCCCAGTTGCTGAGCCCCTAATTTATTTCCACAGCCCGACAGACTCAAAACCAGGGGAACTATGGAAACCCTCAGTATCGCTCCTCTGTTTCTACTTTGGTAAATTCTTTTCTTGCACTGCTTTTACACTAGTCTGTGAACTCACCTCCAAAGCCCATGCAACCATCCCACCATCGCTCACAGCTGGATCTCCACGTGAAAGACACAGCGAGTGCCAAATTCATCCCCCAGTAACTCAAGGGAGAGCATCCCAATGACTTAAACTCCCATCCTCAGGCAGAGTGGCTCTGGAAACACATGCAAACCCTACAACACCTTTACGGATACATCAGAGACCATCGATTAACACAGGTACCCTTGAACCACCAAGGATCAGGAACCCCCTCTGCATTGCAGGGTGGTGCGAGGGTTTTGCCCAAGGTGCGCTCACGATGCTGATAAACACACAGAGCTTACCCCGGCTTTCCCTATGCCACATTTATTTGCTCAAGAAAAATGTTAGGCATCTCCTCATCCCTGCTCATTTCCAATGTGGTTTCTACTTTCCCCAGGGTCACAGGCAGCGACAGGCATCCCCGAGACTTATTTGTGTTTGGAGCCATCTGCTAGACCAGGGAGGGTTGAAACAGCCTACAATAAAAATGAGCCACTAAAGAGCACTGTGGTTTCCTTGGTAGGGGTGACCAAGTGACAAAAAAAATTTGTTTTACTCCCTCTTCCCAGAGATCTGGTCTTGAATAATGCAATGGCTCAGCTCCAGCTACATAATCTCTTTGAGCAGCATGGTTCATATCATCTTGGAGAAGGCAGAAGGCTGCAACTCCAAAAGCACATCCTTAATTACGCTGCAGCATATCAACTGTTTCACTTGGTCTAGTTTTCAGGGGACGGGGAATGCCGGGATGTCTCACCCCACAGATATCTGCACTTGAGTCATAACAGTCTGCGGGTGCCCACTCCCTCCCCTCGGCCACCACACCCTTCATTAAGCAGTCTGCAAATGAACTAAAAAAGCCTTAATCCTGCAAACAGCTTCTGCATCACGAATAGAGAACAGCTCCGCTGTCAGCATTGCATGAGGGGGAGAGGAGCAACCGTCCCCCAGCGCGGGGACTGGTGCACAAAGCCCACATTGTCCCGCGCTGCAATTAACTCCAGGGGAAAAAAAAAGGCCAAGGCTTTCTTTGTGAAGGGGCAAAGCTTTTCTAGGACATATCCAGCAAACGGCAGGTTCATGCCCTGCAACATGCAAGATATTGCTTGCACACCCCAAAACCCCGTTTGGGGTAAGGACCCCCATGGCACCCGGTGCTGCACGTGCAGACAGAGACGCTGCCTGCCCAGGGAGCTGCAATTTCAATATACCAGTCCCAGCTTACACTCGCTGGCGTTTCCTCAACGTGATGAGTTTTACAGGGGAAACAAGATCCGGACCTTTCAAACCTTCTTTACAATTTGTCGGCACCTTCCTCCCGCTGTAAGGGATGAAGTTGTCAGGAACGTCGTGAAACAAGTGCCACATCACCTCTTTGAAACAAAAATATCAAGGGACCACATCACATCTTCAAATACTAATCTGTACTTACCAACTAATCAGCACTGACAAAAATAACTCATCTAATTATCAGAACACTACCACTTAAATAATGAATTATATGCCTTATTAAAGAGTATAATAGATTAGAGGATGTGAAACAATTGCAATTAGTAAAACAAGAAACACTAGGAAACAAAAAACCCCTACAAGTGTGATCTGAATTGTATAAATTAATCTTCCAAAACAGCGCTGATCTCTTCAGACACATCAAATGGCAGGAACATTTGAAGCCTATTGCAATTCAATGAATACAATTCACCTTAAAATCGCTGAAAACTCCTTTTAAGACCTCGCCTCCGCTGCTCAGAGCGCTGCTTCTCCCTGACCCCCCCAGCCCGTCTCTCCTGCCCACACACCCCTTTGACATGCAAAAATTTCTGGAATACAAAAAATGTTGGTCCGGCCAGGAGCTCCTCGCACCACGCAAGGTGCAAACCCAGCCCTCGCCCGCGGGGGCTTTCTGCAGGAGGATAACTCCTGTTAAACCTCCAAAGGCGCTGCAAGAACCAGTGACTTTCTCCCAGCGTTACTGGGAGCAAGCACACACTTACTGGGAGCAAGCACACCTCTGCGCATGTAATCGCTTCATTAGAGGAGATGGGGTGGGGGACAGGGATGCTGCTGCAGATAACAGCCGGGGGAACGAGGGATGCCTTCAAGTGCTCAACGCAGGAAGCGTTCTCGCAGTTTTCTTTTAATATCACCCGGTCCCTCTGTGCTGCACGCCAACTAGACTCAGCCCCTGCCCTATATAACGGCACGAGGTGGAGCGGAAGGGTGGGGGACACACAACATCAAACCTGCCTCTCGCTGCTCTCGGTCCAGCTCTCCCTCCTCCACGCCTACCCCAATGGACAACGTGACGTTTCCCCACTGCATGACTACTCAAGCCTGCACTCCTGGGTGAAACACACCTGGGTACCTGCGTTTTACAGCAAAGCTTAGCCCTTTGCTTATCTGCTCATCCATCATCACCGGCACGACCTGTGTATCTTTGCTGGGATCCTGTAACCGGGGATTTAACCATGTCGTTTCTTCCCGTCCTGATGCAGAACGGGGAACAACTTAGTCTACAATTGATGCTCAAAGGGCCCTCAGCAGAAGCAGAGCAAGCAAAACTGAGGTTTTTGAGTTTTCCCCCCCAGGAAGGGGTAGCTCTAGTCCTGCTGGATGAGCTGCAGCATCTCATAAGCATTTCAGGAATGGGGAGTAAGGGACCTCCTTGTGCCACTGCAGCAACACCCAGCGCTGGTGCAAACCCGACAGGCTCCTCTGCCCACGTCCCGGAGCGCCTGCGAGCGCCCGACCTTACACCTCCGTGGGTGACCGCTCAAACAGATGCTTCTTCTCTGATCCCAGGTCGGACCTGGTCTTTCCCATCCATGGTCTGCGAGACCCTACAAGCCCTCAATCCCCCCCTCTGCAGTCTTCGAACATCAAGGGGTGGATAAATCCCCTAGATGCTGTTGGCTTGGTTTTTTTTCCAGGACTCCTTCTGTTACATCCTTTGCAATATTTACCTTCTGAGGGCCTTAATGCTTGCTACAGTCCTAGCACTACTCAGATGCAGAATGGCAGCACACACTCCTAACTGTACCCCAGGGTACAGCACAAAAAGAAAATGTAGCACAAAAATAAAGAAAATTATAGCGGAAAAGAAAGAAAACTATCGATTGCAAAACATTTTAAAAATAAATAAAGTCAATCTAAACCACTGGGTGTCTTTGAGATGGCATAATAGGACCTGAACAATGGTAATTGATCTTTAAAGTAACATCCTTCTTCCAACCAAGAAGAAAGATAGTGAGCTAGCGAAATTCTTCATTTTAAACGAGCCTTTTAATAACCTGAACCCTGTTCGTGTGGATGGGGGGGTATGACAAGGACAAATTAATTCACTTACTGTTCAAAATTAATTTTATTTAGCTCAGCCCCGAATAATTAACATCATTCCTTGCAAACAGGTCCTCAAATTCCTCCCTCCGATAACCTGCACCAAGTTAGATGTTGGATGGAATAAGAGGCTTTTGGTTAAGCTTCCCCTTGTAGTGCTCAATACACTGCAACTCACAGCTGGGTTTGCTGCATTTTTCTCCTTACAGGTAATCCACAGGTACCTTTACTAAAATAAAGCATCTTTGGTTTCTTTAATGAATACACCACCTCTAGCCTACTCCACCTTTAAAAAAAGAGGCTTTGCCCCCCAAAAAACATGTTAACATTTTGCACAGAAATATTTTCCACCTGAGCTCACTGTTAAGGGAGAGTTTCAGCTGGAGACTATTAGGAAGGTCAGGAATACAAACCAAGCAGCAGAGGGGAGGAGGTTATGCACTGGCAGGGACCAATAGCCCGCTATATGTGCATTTGGCTTGGAGCACGTGGCTATACACGCTGAAGCCTGTAGAACTGGCTGGGCACTTAGTATCTCATGTAGAAATACTTGTATGGGTAGATCCTTCAAGAGAACAGGTCAGCCTTGGCTTCAGAGATTTTGCATCATGCTAGAAAACAAACATTTTAAATCCAAACTAGAAAAGTACATCCTCTTGCCTACTTGCAGCTCAGAGTATATACAAAGTGCGTTAATGCACGGGAACAAGAGAAAACAACTGGAAATGAAGTTAAGTACAACCCAAGGTGAAGCCAAGTTGTTTGTTTTCATTACTAACACCCACAGAAAAGAAATGCAAAACACGAAACAGCCCAAAGCCAACGGTGAAAAAATCAGTCGGAGGATTTTCCGAGAGTAAATGTTTGTTTTTATCCCAGCACACTTCAGTCAGCCTGAATTTATGTTAATACCATCAACGAAGCAGTGCCAAAATACTCACATTTGACAACCTGTATATTTTTTTTTAAATATTAATTTGTCTTCCTGCCAACGGTGACCCAGCACACACACCCCCTTCCCATTGCACCAGTATACACCAGTACAAGCCTGCAACACATACAGCAACACTGATTTTGGCCACACTCGGTGGAGACTGCAGACAGCCCAACAACCCTCATTTATTCTGAGCATCATCTTCTCACCAAATCCCCATTCTTCACATTTTTGTCTGCTGCTATGAGCACAGTAGCGTTTGCGTGCCGGTTTGCCACCCCTTGCCTACGTTTCTCACCTCACTCTGGTCTCTCCGTGCTAAATCTCTTTCCTGCCTGGTGCTCGCACCACCAAGTTAATCATCAGTTGTGAATTTAATTAATGTGTTGTTTCTCCCTTCAACCAGATCATTAATAGAGTTGATAAATCAAATGTGCCATTGTACTCAGTAACACTGGATTTGCGATATTCCCCAGAAGACCGGGACATGTAAACAGAGGGATGAAATTCATTGAGACATAAATACAGCATCCTCATCTGTGACACTCGGATATAATCACACTCCAGTGATGTGAGCATTATGTAAGGGAATGTTGTGCTCCTGCCTGCTTGACAGAAATGCCACAAGACCAACACAGAAAAACATAAAAACTGGTTGGCAATTCATTTCATACATGGCTTCTCGTTCTCCTTTTATTTGTGCTGCCAGATCACTAACATTTACTTTTGTTTCACAAAAACTCAGGTAGGAAACAATACTGATGGGGCAGTATTTTTATTTATTTTAAATGGAGGATGGAGCCTTAAGATGGGGAATGCTCCATTTGTCATACTCGAGACTGTTAGGGGGGTTTTTTCCCCCCCCCCCTTACGACAATCAAGCTGATCCCTCACGCACAGTGGTGCTTTCCCATCGCACCCCTCTGCGTGCACCACAACCCCTGGCGTTGGTAAAACCATCGGGAGGTTGCGATGAGAACTGAAGACCAAAGCAAAGCAACATATATAGCTAGCATCAGCTTTGGACCAACCTGTCTAAACCAGCCTCACAACAGCAAGCCTTACACCCTCAGTCTCCACTGCAGATGTCCAGCGCTGCAGCATCTGCAACCTGGCCACCCATCCTGTAGTTCACCAGATCCTACAGTCACTCGGTGCATAAGGTTCTGCACAACTGCTGGCCAGGAAGGAGTTATCAGAAAGCATCTTTTAAAAAAAAAAAACCAAAAAAACCCCAAACCAACAACCAACCAAAAAACCTCGTCCCTGTGCAATCATGTGGCTGGGCTTTTATTTCTGCTTTTCTTTCAGGTTTGTGCTGAGCAGCCTGGCTGGTTGACAGAACTTCCCTATCTCTCATAGCACTGGCAATGCAGAAAGCTCCTATGGTGAGCCTATTTAAATGCTAATGAAAGGGGCAAGGCCAAGCATGAAGAGAAGAGGCATGGCCTTTTGGGTTCATTCGCATGACAGTGCTGGCAGCTCTGAAGCTACAACCACCTTCACGTGGAGGACCTGGGGGATCAGTCAAAAAACGCAAGCGTCCTGGATGTGGGTCACAAACCCAAAAGACCCGTGGATGCTCCAGGACACCAAGACTTGACAGAAGAGATGCCTCCCCGAGTGGGTCATGGAGACACCTTGGGCAATGAGCAGTGCAGGGAACACCCCTGAGGAACCAACTCTGCTTGCAGGCACCTCCAGACGTAATTGGACGCAAGCACCACAGCCTTTACCAAATGCAACCCTTAATTCAGCTGAAGCGGTGCCTCAGCAGTGATGCAGCCAGCGGGAGAGATTAATGTTACGGGTGGGATGATCTCGCCTGCTGCCCTGGCTCACGCTACAGTCGGTGGGGAGAGACTGGCATCTCCCGAGGACCATTCATCTCCTCCTGGGATGTCTAAAATACCTGGGAAGAAATGCCCTCTGGAGGTACCGGTCCCTCCCCCGTGACTGTGCAGGGAGCCCCAGCAACCAGCCTGGACAAGACCCGTACCTGTCGGAGGGCTCAGCTCGGGCGTGATGAGTCTCGGCGCCGGAGCCCTGCCAAGGTTCAAGTGCTTTGCAATTAACTTTCACAACAAACCAAAGCCTCAAGAGCTTTTAATCTCCAAATAAGTAGGAGATGTGGGTCCACACCAGGGCTTTTGAGACCTCGTTTATCCACAAGGCACTGATAAGGACCTCGCTGCTTTTTGTCTGTTTGCGAGCACATCCGCACAATGGGAGCTCCAGTTATCTGCCCTCATTTCCACAGCAAGGCTAACGAAGAAAGGCACGGCGTAGCTGTGCAACAGGTTAAAATACAGGGAACATTTGCTTAGCAGTTCAACCTCATGCAAATAAGCTTGAAGGAAGTAAAATTCCAGCACGGGTACCATCCACAGCAAACATCTCCTGCTTGTGCTGCTGTTCTCCACCACAAAAATAAATTAAAAAATAAAAATATTAAAAAAAAATGTAGACATTCATGAATTTCATCAGAAAGTAGCTAATCTTTCCTGCTAGCCATCATTTATAAGAGGTGAAATAACTAACAAAGCAAGTTCGTGCTTGCCTGAATAAACAGGCAGGAAGGAAGCTGCTGTGCGCAGGTCCCAGCCCGGCAGGATAACACACCGGCAACCGCTCCTCATTAGGATTCTTTGTCAGCGACGGCACTTGTCACACAGACAGACACCGTACTTGCGTTTACAGAGTTCAGCGCCTGACCAGCACCTCATCGTGATAATATTTCTAATAACACCCAGAACAACCCACCTGTGAATAACGCGACTCTGCTGCACGCCCCTCCTCTGTCGTTATGAAATGGAGATGCCTGCAGCAGCACGCGAGCACGCACGCTGTCTGCTGCTTTACCCGGCCAAGTTTTGGCTAAAATTCAGGAAGAACTGGCTGTATATTGCCCAGGACAATATTTACCCGGCTCGAGCGTTAAAATGCGGTGTTTTATGTACCACTTGTACTAGGATCTATGGGCTCTGTTCTGCTCCAGACAGGTTCCCGTAACTCCCCCTGATGTCGATGGGAGCCGTGCTCACGCGCGTGGAGGCAGAAATGGACTTTTCGGCACCGCATACATATTGGAAAGGGCTCTGGCCCGGTACGGCGGGGTGCCTGCAAAAGCACCAAGGCAAAGGGATGAGTTACAGGCAGGCAGCTGCCATCCTCCTTGATTTAGTTTGAGTCTCAGCTGTAGCATCTGTGGTACCCTACGCCTCCTCTCCCCACCCTTCTTCCCTAATAGACTGGAATAAAGGAAAATCTTTGTGCTTTTATCCTGTATTCATTCAAAGTTCTGTGCTGGTTTATTTTCCTCACCGTTTTCTACTCATTTTCAACAGAGCAAACGATGAAAACTTTTTGGCGATGCTGATTACCAACTTAATACTGCTCTCCTAATGACATATACACAGATTTAGGATGAGATCAGAGCAGTTCTGCTAGTCGGGGATAAACCTGGTATACTATAGAGGGTTGTATTTTTTTATTAGTCTTTCTTGTTGGTCTAATTAATGGTATTACCCTCTGAACTGTGTACACAGACTTAAAGAAATTCAAGATACGCTGAAAACACGCCCCAGAGGAACCAGAATACGTTTAATAATTTCCTACCGGTTATCTCCGGCACTCATGTCCATTCATGCTATCCACTTTTAGCCAGCAATACCCAACTCACCCTTCTTACTCAAGATACTTGGCTTGATAAGTGTCTTTGGCCATTGATATAAAAAAAAAAAAAAGCATGAACAAATTTATTTTCAGAGCATCACTTCAATTTTTCCACTTCCCCTCTCCTCACCAGATTGTCACAAAGATATCAACACTCATTCGCTGATTCAAGTCCAGGAAAGATGCAAAACGTTGCTACAAAATAAGCTTGTACTTGCATCAGCAGTAATGACCAAAAATGAATTAGCAAATGAGAGCTACCTCGCAAAAACTGCAGTTAAGCAAAATATCCCCCAATTTGGAGTCTTTATGTACAGCTGCAACTAAAAGGAACCGGCATAAATCACAGAAAGTCTTCAAGGTTCGGATAATTTTCCTTCTCCAAGAAAACCCAAAAGCTCAGCTGCTCCCAGCTCAGAATACGCTGGAGGATCCAACACCGGCATTTTTGAAAGTACCTGGGTGACTTCAAGCACCCAGCCCAAGATGACGGTGGGCATGAGTTCCTGCTGCAGGTATCTACCAACCCAACAGCCAAAGCCCCTTATGCATGTCCTGACCAAGGGGCAGGTCCCTGCAACCACACGGGTGCCAAAATACCTCGCCAGACCTTTCAGCCCCACGGGCTTGGCTCGCGCGGTGGCAAAGAACTGGATCAGGTCACCCACGTCCTCACAGAGCTGGTAATCATCTCCTGGCGTAAGGATGGAACCAAGGGGCGGAAATGACCCTTCGAAATTAAGGGAAATGAACCTTAGCAGCAGCACCAAATCCCACGTGACCAAGAACCAGGTATATCAGCACATTATAAAGGCCCTGAAATAGGCTGCAGCCCTGCAAATCTATAACCAAATAGTGCTCCCAAGGCCATCCATGAAGGGTCTCTCACCAACGAGGATTTACTTGATTTCTGCCTGCGCAATATTCACATCCACTGGAAAACGTGACCGTGCAAAGCCAGGTTTGCCTAAACTTCGTGATGAGGTCAAAGGTGCGTGTGCTGACATCACGGTATCGACAGGCTGTCACTGGCACACCAGCCAGCTCTGCTCATTTGATATTATCTGGATCATTTAATGCTGCCAACAAGCGGAGTTAATACGTTATCTGCATACGGGTTTTTAATCCTGCAGGGTGGTCATTACCACGTTATTGTTGGACTAATTAGCAGGGAGAGCTCTCATGGCTTTTTTATGCA
>NW_008824934.1:4961518-4968445 GCF_000699105.1 Pygoscelis adeliae | reverse complement strand
TAGTCACAACCATACATCCAGATTTAGCATTGGGCTACATCCAGGAGCTGCAGACGCTCTGGTACGCAGCAGTCCAAGCCCGGCAGCGCAAGGAGCACTACAGTCCACAAACCACAACAGCATCAAATAAACCTCAGCCCAAGATAATATGGTTCCATTTAAATGAAAGAGAAAAGAATCTTTAAGGAACCTACAAGGTATTCAAACCTATTTAGTAAAGTGCTTTCCATTAGTCTTGCCGTACGCGTAATGCTGAATCAAAGATGTTCTGCCACTGCAGAGCAAATGCGCCCATCAGAGGAATTACACCCAAAATCAAACTGGTCCCTAACGAATGCACTCAGAAACCACAGTGATAAGCAGGGTGTAGAAGATGTGTTAAATTAGATCATTTACCAAAATACCCTGGAAATGATGCACATCCAAGGAGGAACAGCACATAAAAAGGTTCTCTGCAAATGTGGCAAAAATGCAAAGTGCTTTCTGAAGCTTTGCTCTGCCTAAAGCAACAATAAATTGTACTCGGTGCTGCACTCGGAGCGGCCTCAGCGGCTGCCGGTGACCTGCCCGGGGGCCGCACGCCTTGCCCCAGGGAACGACGGCCGCTGCAGACCTTTACGCGACTCCAGCAAAACTTCACCGGCTTGCAAGCAACTTCTGGGAGCTCAAGTGCCAGAGCTGGTCCAAAGCCACACACTGACATGGGCACGAGAACATAGGCAAGTAGGGCAAGGTGGCAGCTCATAACGCCTGTTCCAGCATGCCCCACTAACCTCTTTCTCTCCCTTTGAAGACTGCTCATTCAGCAGCTCCTAAACCGGGGCAGACAGCGCTGGCCACCGGGCAGGGGACATCCCCAGGAGGAGATGCTCGGGACCGGCCGGTGGAGCGCCGCTCAGCTCCCCTCCGTTCCCAGGCTCGTCCCCACCACCGCCTCTCCCAGCAGTTCCAATAACCGGCCAAAAGCAGCCGGGTACAAAAGCGTCAGGACTCCAAGGCCTTGCAGGAATCCACCCTGAAGCCCACACTCAGCAACTGCCCGGGTGCCTTGGAATTAATAAAGCCTGCAGCATTTTTGCTTATATTACAACACGTTACTCCAAAACATGCCTTCATGGCATTAAATACAGCTTTTTCACTAAATAGGTGGCCTTTCTGTGGTTTTTCAGATCCGTGCCACTACAAGCTTTTTATTTTGATGGCTTTCCCACAGGAGCTGCACAGCTTCAGCCACACCAACTCCTGCTGCTTTTCATGGAGGTTCACTAACTCCATTAATCAGGCCTCTCACCCCAAACTGTCTGTTTGGATCTCTCTCCACCACAAACAGAGATCATTCGGGAAACCAATGCTCACTTGAACAAAACCCTGCGTGGCTTTAAAACGAGCTCCATGCCCAAGGATGACAACAACAATCTCTGCAGATTCAATTATATGATGCAAATGCGCAGGGAGCGTGCGGCATCTCCACCTGAAGTGGTTCCCCTTCTCCCGCCTCAGCCATCGCTTTGGCAGGAAAGAAATAATGACAAATTTGGACAAAGCCATTTAATGACACCAGAAACGTTACAGGGGATATAAAAGTTCAAGGAATTAATGTTAAGAATCCGCAGGTGGATGAAATGACACGTTTTGCCCAAGCAGATAATGCAATAATTGACAAACATAAAAGCAAATAATTGGGTGCATTTAAGGCTAGAAAAAACAATGCCAAACACACACACAGAGGGAATATTTTGCCGTCACAGGATGAAGAATCTCTTTGCTGAATGTGCTGCTGTCGCACGAAATCACAAAACTACGCTGTTGAGCTCCGGTGGAGCATCTGATGCCCAAGGAATAACCCAGAGCTGGGCTCTGCTCTTCCTTGCACCCTCAAGCGAGGAGTCGCACTAGAGAAGTGCTGCAGATGTGCACGGCTCCGGGCAGAAAACGGATCCCCCAAGTCTTCTCCAGCAGCACCGCTGTGCCCGGACCCCACGCAGCAGGCTCTGATGGCCGCGCCAAAACATGCTGGGCCCTCCTAGCTTTCACATCAGAGGGCAGGTGCTATTCAAAATTCAAAATGCAGTTGCATTTGGAGATTTTCCTAATGAAAATCAGTATAGCCCACTAAAACCTTTACAGCGATCCTTTCGAGTTCTTCTAAAATGCTTTTTCCCCTCCTGCAACTTAAGAGAGCATCTAGACCATCTAAATCTAGACATCAAAGGTAAGTTCCTCAAATCAATTTGCTTTGCTTTCCACCCTTAACACAGCACATCGCCCTCGAAAACAGGCAAACACTTCCCATGCTTGTGCGCCTACAGCAAGTTTCTACCCGCAGCAGTATCTTACAGCAATCGGAAATATCCTGGAAAAAATACCACTTTATGATGGGAGGGCAGAGACTGCTCAAACCAGCCCGAGCACCAAAAGCAGAATGTTACAAAGACCTTTTAACGCATCCCTAAAGGGTATGCAACGCTCTTGTGCGCACCTAAACAAGAACACACCACCCGACTAAGCATTTTAGGATATTCTGCTGTTAAAAGGGAGCAAGGGAAGCTGTTACTTAGGGCCATCAGCCTGCTGCATGAACACCGCGCAGACCCAGTGCCGGGCTTCCCATTCAGCCCATCGGCAAAAGCGTAACCCCACGCTATTTTTCCCAGTTAGTTTCCAGGGGAGGATGACGGACAGTTTGCTTAAAAGTAACGGGCTGGAGCAGAAGTGTGCGGGTGCGCTGCCAGCCCTCATCTATCATCATCTCTGTGCTTAAATGGCATGCGTGCTCGCATGCATTCAGTACTGGAAGACCCACCCGGTGTAAGGTGGCCAAGTGATTTGGTTGGCAAGTTAACGTACCGGGTAGCGCAGGTTGCTGCTATCAGAAGGACACGTCCACTTCTGCAAATCCCACATTTTTATAAGGATTAAAAGCCAAATGAAAGTAGAGACTCAAGTCTCGGAGAGGCTCTCAGTTACAAACCCCAAACATTGCCAATGGCCTCAATCTGCTGGAGCAGAGGCACAAGCCCTGTTTCATCTTCTCTGCAAAAAACTACTTCTCCACAGCAATGTCAGCTCTCCAGGTTTGATTGCTGTTGCAAAAAGGAGTCACAGAAAAACCTGAAGAGAGACATCAGCACGGCATTGTGCTCGCCTGCTTTCTTTACATCCCACATGTCATACGTATTCACACCAAATACTATTTTTTGTCCCCCCAATGCATGCTATTTTCTGCAGAAAGGAGATTTAACTCCCCGCTGAGGGAGGACGCATACTCTCACGAGAGAGGAGGTGATAGAGAGGTTTGGGATTCTCCACGGGATGCCACCCAGCGAAGCGGGACAATAAAGCAGAGATTGCACGGGAGAGGAGCGTGTCCCTGGGGACGGCAGCAGCAAAGGCTGCGACACACCAGCTCCCCATCAGATAACCCCGAAGGTTCAGCTCCCAGATGCAGCCTGTAAAACCTGTGAAATTTTAATTTAGAGGAAGAAGTGGCATGAAACGATATGAGGCAGAAGGACTCTGTAAGGACCGAGAAGGGCGAGAAATGGGATTTATGGATGCCCTCAGAAGAGATGTTCCTTCCAGAAAAAAAAAGTTTGCAGAAGCAGCAAGAGACATGGGCGATTCTCCAAGACTGGGATGCAGCCCAGCCCTGGACCACACCGCAGCAGAGCATCATTCAGTCCCTTTTCCTTCTTCAATGATGAGATTGATCCTCTCCCAAACACTGGGTCTCCCGGGTGCCCGCAGGAGATCCGTGATGCCTTTACCGTGGCACCATGCTCCCCTTCATCCTTCTGTGGGCATCTTTGCTCCTTTCCCACCATCCGAGCGATCCGAAAGCAAACTCCAGCCACGGCGCTGCATGTACTTAAAACCTGCAGCTGACCACATATCTGAAAAGCAAAACTCGAGAGCTTTTTGCATTTCTCACAGCAAGCAGGGCCCTGCCTGCTGCAGCCCACACAGACGTCAGAAATCCTAATACAAAAGCCCATTTCTCATCAGGTGCTCTATGCAAAAACACAGCTCTCCGCTGCAGCTCATCTTCTGCACTCATAAGCAGAGGTCTTTGCAATTGAGCAAATTTTGGACACAGACACACCACCTCATCAGGCGCAGCCAAAAACCAGAAACCTGCCCCAAAACCACCCACTCCGAGTCTAGCTGGCAGCTGGGAGCAGCCAGCCTGCATCGCGCACGGCCAGCTCTGTCCCCATCCCGGCGGCTCCTCGCAGGGATCTGGGGAAGGAAAGGACTAACAAGATTAGAGAAATAAGCAATTTATCAGCTTACTGAAGCCGCGCAGCCAGAGCCCGGCTGAGGGGCACTGGGGTATCGGGATGTCCCTGGGAGCCGCCGCCTCCGGCCAGTGTCACACTCAATCATAATCAATACGTCTGCAAAGTTGTTCTTACCCAGCAACGCATTGTCCTTCTATAAAGCCTCTGTTATCTTAGGTCCCCTTAGTTCACAGCCTGTCACCATCACTCAACCTCAGCCTCTCACCCCAGGGGAGGTAACCCCAAACCCCGGCACCCCCAAGCCTCCAATTACCCCCTCCCTTGGCCAGGGGTGCGTGAGCAAAAACTTTGGGAAGAGCTTTTCCTCCCCTCTGCAACTCCTGCAAACAAACTGACTATGAAAAGGATTTCGGACAACGCTTTCAAAAGCTTCAATGTCTGTTCTGGTGGGACAGCTCAGATCTGCTGCTTCTTTTTCTGTGAAAAAAGCTAAAGCCATTCCACCTCCTGCTAACACAGTACACACCTCCAAACACCAAAATACGTGTTTGTCTAGCTTGAGGTCTCCAGACCTGTTGCTTCCACAAAATCCATCTCAATACCTGAAAGCATCAGCCACAAAGCCTCGTGCAAAATTATACAGCAAGAGAAAGCAGGAATAGACCGCAACTCTGCCAGTGGCGAGGAGCAACTCCCTGAGCCTTCGGCCTCCCATGGGCGAGGACGTATCCTGAAAAACGGGGCCTCTGGTCAACCGATTCCCCAGGGTTTTGCACGCAGACGTAACCGCAGCCTGGCTCCGCACGCCACGCCGCCTTACGAGCACACCGGTTCTGCAAGCTGCTGCGTCAGTACCAAAGGCTCTTATCTCACGCTTCGCTGTCAACAAGAAATTATGAGAATTGAATTTTAATAAGCTGGAGACGGAAGCTTTGCTATATAACATGCTAGCGCTCAAGTTTAGTGCCTAATTTATAGCGATGTACTTTGGCCCTGTTTGGTGCAGGGAGAGGAGTAGGGACCACTCGAGGAAAGACATTTGCCCTCAAAGGCTGGGCAATGAGCCTTCCCCAGCTGCAAAGCCTCTTCTGGCAGCTCACAGAGTTTCACACTAAGGATGCAGATTTTTCTGCATCACCTGGCCCCGGTGCCAGACAACACTGAGTTTACTAATGTAAATGAATCCAATAGACAAAATCGTCCTTAATCTTCCCTGAGTTTAAGACCGGGACCTGTTTATACCTCCCTCTCCCCATCTGCAAGTCTAACGCCAAACATCTTCGTGGTTATGCCACAAACCGGGGAGTCAGAAACCCTGGATTAAGTCCTCCTCCAACTTGAGAGTTTACTTGAGCTTACTCATCCTCAGGAGCTTCACTAAAACTCCCCTGGACGGGCCCTAAAGGAATCGTAATCTAAATATTATGCTAACCATGGCAAATGAGGCTTTTGAACAGGAAAACTCCAGAAAGGGTATTTTAAATTAACATCTTCAAAGACTAAGATGTAATGGGGACCTGAAGTGCTATCTGCAGCCAGTTCCTTGCATCTAAAACAACCATGTGAATACTGCTATGCACAAATTTATTTCCCAGCGCATGCGACTGTTTCAGAGCATGAAACTAATTGCTCCCTGACCCCATGAACTATGCAGGACAGAGGTAAATAAAGCAGGAAACTACTAGAAAGAGTAATAGTACAGCAAGACCTTGATCTTGCTATAAGCTTGGTGCAAAAATGCTCCCCATACCCGACTGGACAGCAGTATCCAAATTCCTCAGGTTCCTTTACAGCATCAGCTCTCAAGCTCTGGAAGAACAAATAGTAGAGAAGATTTCTGAAGAGATAAAAATGTACTATTTTCATCAGCCTGAGATGATTACTCGCAAAATAGCAACAGCACAGAGCACAGAGGTAACTGATTGTCTCCTGCGCAAAAGTCAAAGTCTTTGCATTGTAGCTATGAAAGCATACAGAGATCAAAAAGAAAAAGAGAAAACTCTATTTTAGGCTGTCATGAGCATAAAGGTCCTCCTGGCCCTTTGGCATCACCAACTACCAAGACACAACTGAAATCCTTCTTATGCTGCATATGCCCGAGACCACTGCGCACCAAGGAGGAGAAATCCTTTATTCCAGGAGCAGGGTGCAGCTCCCGCTCCCTTCCCAGCTGAATTTTGGCAGCGTCCGTGCAAACGCCACCATCCCCACCATCGCACCCCAGCTCCACGCAACACAAGCTAGGACACAGTGACCGCCCCGTGCCACCGATGCTCTGGAAGTGAGACAAGCCAAACGCTGAGCGAGGTATTATTAATAACACTTAGCTATTGATTGCGCCTTACATCTTCAAGCACTTTACCACCATTAATTAATTAAGGTGTTTTCCATTTAAGGCTGGGAGGAGACTAAAGCAAAAACATGAGGCTAAACGGACCAACCGCCTCATTCAGCGCAGCAAGTCCTCGCCCCCAAACTTTGGATTTCCCCACAGATACTGCTTTTACTCCAACTACTGAAGAGACAGGTGTAGATTCCAAAAGCCCAGAGGTGCACCCAGCATGAACGGGAGCCACAGCCGACTGCTAAGCTGCAACAGCGCTTGCTGTGATGTTCTGCCTGCCTACCTGCATTCCCCCCCCCTCATCGTCACCACCATCCCGCCCCGCCCCTGCAGCCTGACCCG
>NW_008824934.1:4958392-4961480 GCF_000699105.1 Pygoscelis adeliae | reverse complement strand
GTGTTCTGTCCGCCCTGCCTCCCTCCACCCCCCCCCCCTCATCGTCCCCCCCACCCCGCCCCGCCACTGCAGCCTGACCCGGACCACAGGGCGTGGGCACGCCTTTTGCTCGCAATTAATTCAACCAATACTAATTCAAACGAGAATTCAAACACGAGGGTGCTGACACACGGCTCCAGTGATGTTCCTGAGAGCTGCCTGTAATTGCTGCGCTAAGAGCCGGGGACACGAAGTATTGATTTCCACCCTGATCGGCATCTAGGTTTACACGGCTGCAGCCAAAATACTTCTTCCAGCAAACTCGCTGTCTAAAAACAACTATCAGGACTGAGAGGTTCGAATGATTAACACTCACGCCAAGGACTGTAACAACACACAAGTTTCATTCCTACCTACCTACACACACCCACCCTCCAGTCCTGCTCTCCCTCTTTGCTGAATTCTTCCAGTTTTGTTTTAAATCACGTAAAACAGGCCCTCGAAGCGTACCTCGCCACCGCAAAAATAGCGCATTATAGCAAAGAAAAGTCTCTGTGTGCACAAAAGGGGCAGAGTTATTACCTCGAGCCGTCTCAAGCTGCACCATAATTATATGAATAACACATTTCACAAACTCAGTATTAATTACTGAGCATAGCACAGAGGCACACATTTACCTCCTTCCGCATGACTCGGGACTGACCTGCAGCACCTGCTTGCAGCAATGAGATCACCGAGCTCCTTCCCACGCCAAGCAAAGGGACCTGATGATTCTGCCACGTGCTTCTCTGCCGGGACCAAAGCAGATCCCTGCCGCAAACCCATCCGCCAGCCGAGCACCACCAGCATATCCCACGTTTGCACTTGCAGGTAAGCGGCTGCCCACCCAATTCACCAGCCTCCTGCCTTCCTTTAACGTGTTTGCGTAAATCAAACAGCTTGGCAACCCTCCTACTTATAAGACACACGACAGCAGAGCTATTCAGAGATACTTGTTTTCACCCCGTCCTTCTGAACGTCGTCTCAAAATCCTTGAGGTACAGATACCTTGGGCCTGCCTATACACAGAGTGATGTAGGGGAGCATTTATGGCAGAATATAAACAACAGTACAAAACTTAGGGAGGAAACCCAAAACTAAGAGTGACCCCGATCAGTGGGTTTTGCGGAGACCAAGTACTCTTCCTCCTCAATAAGCACGACGAACGCAATGCACTTCAGATACGGTTTTACACTTAACTGATTGGCTTCTGTTACAGCACCAGTGGCGCATGGCTGGATATACCACATTTTAAGTAACAGCCTCTTAAACTCGTGGGGAAGGAAAAAACCACATCTACAGCTACAAGGCCATGGAGTCACGCCTTACTAGGGAAGCGTCATCTCTCCTCGCTCCTAGACATCGGCACGCTGAGCCAAATTTGCCAGCTTAAAGAGTGGGAAGATAGAGTGAACCCTCCAGCAACTTCAGCAGCTGCCCCAGGTACCGCTCTCGCACCTAGCCGAAGATGGGACCGCACTTCCCCACCAGTCACAGGGACACCACAACTCCAAAGCACGTGTAATTATAGTTATTAAGCAGAAACACGCACACTTTGGTGAACGGAGCACATTTCTTCGGCACCATTACAGCGTACCGACTGTTTTCCAGCACGCCGACAGTAAAGGAACCCAAAGAGGAGTTTTTCCATCACTCAACAGATTAGAAAACCTCTGAGGGAAAACAAAAAAGAAACCCTGACCCTCGGAGAGCCACACACACACACTCCTCCCTCGCCGGGGCATGCTGCGGGAACAAAGGCACTGCCCCTCTGCAAACACACACGCATCTCTCCAGAAGTCTCCTGGAGAGGAAACGAAACAAAACACAGAGCGCACCCACAGAAATAGGTGTGTGCACGAGCAGCCAAAGGATTTTACCTGCTTTTCTAGCTGGAAGGCTGCATTTCCACACTCACGCTGATGCCCTCTACAGCGTGTCACCAGCTGCATCGCTGATCCCCCCCGCTCCGGCGGGGGACGAGGAAGGCATCCTCCTTCTGCCCTTTCAGCAGGTTTTTTTATAAAAGAAAGCGCCTTGGTAGCCTGGGTGTGGTATACAGCAGGGTCCAGTTCAGATTATACCAACAGGCACCTACGCTTACCAGTTCTGAAAACACCTGACTGCACATATAACTTTACTCCCCGCGTACCCGCAGCTACCGGGAAGCTCTGCTGGGTCCGGCTCCTGCCGCACAGCAATCCCACCTGATGACGGATTAACTTTGTTGAACAGGTGGAACTCCACACACCACACTCCCGCTACCGAAACAGCAAAAATACAACGAGCTGGGTGGAACCAATCCACAAATTAATCCCTCTAAATCAAATTTGCATTAATGCCACAAACAACAAAACACCGTTCGGTGCAGTAGCAGCCTGCCGGGAGCAGCGGTGCCCACCAAGAGCTACGCTACCTTTAAAAAAGCTACGGCTTAACCAAAACTCAACTGTTAAATAATGCCTAACCACCATATCAAGAGATACTCGCAGTAAATAAGTAACAAGTAAATAACAGCTACTAACTTTTTTATCACGCAGGTGTAAATTCAGTTCAGTTATTGGGAAAGGGGAGGGCTTGCACTATTTTTGCTCTGACACCTAAGGCTGCTCCGGGGTGAATTGTCATGCAAGCCTGCAACTATTTGGTAAATATATATATATATTTAAATGTTTCTAAAGTAACAGTGATGGCAGCACTACTTTGATTAGCAGGAAACAGCGAATTTCAGCCAGGCGAGAGCCGGACCCTGTCAAGAGCACCGCACAAACAATTCGGACCCCGTTTGTCAACCTTCAGGCAAAGCCAAGAGCATAACTCACTTCCCGCTCCCCCTGCACCCCGTTTTCCACACTCGGCCTCTGCTGCTGCTCCAGCTCCGAGGCCTGGCGACAACTTTTTCGGGGTCTAAGGGCAGAGGGAGGGGGATGCATGCATCGCATAGGGGCTGCGCTAGTCTTTCGCCCCAGACTGAACAAAACGCACGCCTTGGGTGCCGGCCGTTGGGGGGTCGGCTCCCCGCAGCCACGCACGGCGTCGAGCTCTCCTGCTGCCCAGGCGGCCGGCTCGC
>NW_008824934.1:4940124-4956401 GCF_000699105.1 Pygoscelis adeliae | reverse complement strand
AACGCTGCATTTACAGCGAGGACCACCCCCCCCACACCCCCCCCGCGGGCAGTTTAGCGGTGCTGCAGTGCCCGCGGTGCGCTGAAAATGGCACTAATTAAGTGCCTTTCTGCTAATTGGGCTCAGGTTCACCCCGGTTGCGTGGCCATACCCAAAAGCTGCGTGCAGCAGGTGGAGGTAAAATGGGCTCCAAAAATCCCCCTGGAAGGATTTTGGGGGGGGGGAAGCAACCTGTATCCATGCGCTCAGCGCTGTAGCAGCGGTTAATGCGAGAGTCCTCACGCTGGCGGTTCATGTGGCACGAACCCAGGGTGAAGAATCGAGAACTATTTGGCATCATTGCTGGTAACTGCTAGAGGGAGCGCTGATGTTTCCCTGTGCCTTACGAATGCCTCGGAGGGAGCCACTTGCATTATTGCCGGGGCCTGGCCTGCAGCAAGCCTGCAGAGCTGCGATCCTCACCAAGGCAGCCCTGCGGGCAGGCTTCATCCCCGCCAAAATTGGATGGTGCTGCTCTGGAAACCGCGGCCCGCGCGGCTGCACCTCCCTGAACCCACCCCGCTCCTGAAAGCTGCGGGCAGCGGCGCTGCCTGTTCCCACCTGCCCCGCGTGCAAGCTTTAAAAGTTCACGAATGGGTTTAGGAACCGGGCAGGAGCCCCCACGGCAGCGGGGTGGGAGCCTGCGGGGCCCTGCGGAAACGGGAGTGGGCGTGGGAGGCGCAGCAGGGAGCCAGGGCCGGCGGGGAAGGGCTCTCGCCGACGGAAAAGCTGAAGAAAATCACAACCCCTAAGGAAAGGGGGAGAAACAGTCCTGCCCGTGTCTGTACGGTTTGTTAAACCTTCCGGTATCTGCATAAACTTGGGCTTTTGGCTGAACAACCTGAGAATTTGGGGCATTTCCGTGAACTTCAGGACGTTCCTTCTGCATCGCCGCTGGCATTGCAGAGCCCTTAGCCAAAATGCAGTAAAACCGATAGAAAAGTGCTTCCCTTCTCGGGGAGCCGCAAAGGTGACTCTGGGAGAGGCTTGACGTAAGATAAAGCAGAAGGACGTCACTGTCTCGCGCAGTGACGTTCCCCGGGGAGCGCTGGCATGTGGCCCTGCGGGAGCAGAGGGGTTTGGCATGCAGTCTTCCCAGGCAGCTCTTGGGAACAGAAATCGGGTAAATCTGTCAGGTCAGTCTGCTGAAAAACAACACTAAGATCGGCCTGGGTCCCCTAAAACCTCAGATCTGACCTGGATCGCGCATACAGCCAGCTCTCTCGGTGTGAAAAGGACCGAGTCCTTGTGAACTGGCATCTAGACCTTGTGATTTGTAAAGGGATTTTGTAAAACAAAGAAAATCTAATATTCAGATAAATGGTACAGTGGCTTTTTCAAGGGAAAGTTATTTTTGACTGAGAGTTTCCAGCAGTGTTTCCAACCCAACCGCTAGCGCTGGGCCAGGGCACTTGGAATATTGGTGGAAAGGGCTCTTTTCCTTAATGAATTCCCAAAGGGCGGGCAAACAGCCCGCAAGGAGAACAAATGGAATTTCTGAAATTCTTTCTTCATCATCTATGCAGCCATCCCTGAACAAGATAAAATTCTTTAAGTACATATAAAAACTGAATTCTAATCAAGATAAATGCCCGGTTTCATGCCTAATTTACATGCGTATTTGCTGCAAACTGTGCTTGCAAAAGAGAAAATTATGTATGTAACCAGATAACCTGACTGTGCAATCGCAGTACCATGTATGCAAAACTTAGTCATTGCACTTGAATAAAACGTAAGCTTCAGCAGAAAGGAACTCAGCTTTAAAGTGCAGGCACGTTATTTTTATCATAAAAAATCAGGTTAAAACTGATTTGGGCCTTCCAAGAACACGTTCAGCTGCTGAAGCAAAGACCAAATTATGCTTCATACTCAATCTAACCTTAATAATAGACTAGTTGAGTTGCTGTACTGGCAGGGCTGGAATCTTTTTTATTTACCGACGCAAGAGGATTTCTACATTAGCACGTGCGCTACTTAAAAATATGTTTCTTAAACTTGGCTGTGGACTCATCTGTAAAATTAATAACCTCGCTTTAAAAAAATCTTCCTTACTACTTTAAGTCCGTTTGAGAGATTCCCCTGAAGATATCGTGAAAGCTTTTCTCCCCTTCCCCAATACCTCCTCCCGTCCTTTCTAGGGAACAGCTGGGTCCATTTAAAATTGATTTCGATCTCTCAAAGCAGGATTTGATTTCTCCGAGCTTCCGCCTGGGAAGAGTGCGGAGTGTCGCAGCAATCCTGAGAGATCAGCTGGCAGAGCTCGACCCCGGCAGAAAGCGAGCGGCGCGGGCGCGAGCGCGGGGCAGCAAAGGGATTTCCAGCGCGAGGGTGGCTGGGGTTTGCTGGCCGCCTGCAGTTAAAGCGGTGTGACTTACGCCGCGGCGCTGCTGCCCCGGGTTTGCAGCGATGCTGACTCTCCATCCCGCACCCTGCGCCGCATGTGCACACCCCTACACGTTCCCAACCCAAAATCTCCCGGTGCTTGTGACCCTGGTTCTGAGATAAGGGTAACCCACCAAGCTGCAGAAAGGTCCCGATCGTTGCTCCGGCAGCAAAACTGCCTTCAGGAAGGAAGGATTAAAAATACTGCCAGGGTGTGCATTCAAAGCGCGATACCTGAGGATTATTTTGGGTTGTGCTGATTCCCATTTGGAAGGCCAAGCCTTTGCTGAAATCCTCAAAACTGGGATGAAATGAAGCATTAGGAAATGAATCGCGCCTTGTTCCCTTTCTCCTGTTAGTTTTGAATTAACAAAAAATTAAATTAAAAGCTAATTAAATAGCCAAAATTAGAAACATATTATTTCCCAAAATTGCTTTGCCTTTTTTTTTTTTTTAATTCCAGCTTTTACCGGGAGCTTGACAGCTGTGCGGCAAGTCCGTGTCCCTAAGGGATGGGAGTCCCTGGCCGCGCAGGTGAGGCACAGAGGGGTCGGGAATATTTCCTAAGGACACGCAGGAAACCTGAGTCAACGCCAACGAGTCTCAGATCCCCATTCAGCCTTAGCTACGCTCAGCATCTTTTCAGGCGGTGCAAGGGTAGCCTTGAAAACCTGAAAAAAACCTCAGTTTGGGGCAATGTGTTCTAGTAGTAGCATCACATCCAGGCAGGCTATTTCTCAAGAACGTATAAATGGCATAAAAGCGGATATAGGAAGGTTTGAGGCTCCTACCCATCCTCTTTGCTCTCCTTTCAGCCTAAGGAATGCAGTAGAGGGAATATGAGAAGGTTTAGGAGATGAAAAAGGGCTGAGTAGCACACGGGTACTGTTCGGGCCTTCCAAACGCTTTAATTTGCTATTCGGATTACCACTTTTTATAGTTCAATATGCAAAGGAACCAGTTTAACTATATGGGAAAAGCCTTTTGTGTTAAGGCTGAACGTACTCTAATACAGCCCTTTGACTTGATTAAATTAAATCCTTTCTTTTCCAATTAAATAATCAGCCAGAATTTAATAAAAATGAATTTCAATGTGTCATCCTGCGGAATGATGACCTCTGAGATGGTGAAGGCTTATGTAAATTCTGCTGATCGCTTGTTATCTGCTTGTGCCTCACTTCCACCAAAAAAAATAGCCTTCTGTCTGTATATTTACATTATTTTCTCATCTGCTCCATGCGTCTCTGTTTGCAGTCACAATTCCCAGCTGAAAGGGCTGCGAGTATCGCCACCTTCTTTCAGCACGTCCTCTAAAATGGACCTTCTGTGATTGGAAAAAAGATCACCGAAGACGGGATTTTTGATCTGCGCCTCTATTTTGTTACCCCCTGGCACGCTGCAGTGCAAACAGCGGCAATTTGGCCCTTTCCAAAAGTCACCAGAGGCATCTGTACGGCCATTCATCAGCAAAGAAAAGCACACCAAGAAAATCCGGTCCAAGAGACCAGCAAACTTGAGCAGCAATCACCAGAAAAAGCACAGCGTGCCCCGAGTTCAATAGTCTCTTGTAGCACATCTCCGCTAAGTAATTTCCATCCGAGTTACAATAGTTGCTAATGTCTACAATTTTTTTTTTCCCCTCTACAAAGGTCACATTTTTATTTGTGTATTTATAACTGCATTTGACCTCCCTTCTCACTCTTAAAATACCGAGCACCAACTCTTCCACAGTTGGAGTATATAGCAGCATCCTAACTCAAACCTTGCTGATGTGTTACTGCTGCGCTGCAGCTGAAATCATAGAAATGCTAGTGCTTTAGTTCATACGTTATTAAAACGGGATTAAACAGAGCTAAGGAAGGTTACAAATTTGAGCGGGTATTCTGTTTTTCCCCGCGATGCTGCACTGACGCGTTTCCCCATCTCCGTTTCTGTGCGGGTGAAAGGGTCCCGGTGACCTTCCTGTGCTGCCCATCCCTCGGGACCAGGAAAACAAACCCATTAATGTTTATAAAGTGTCTCGGACTGGGGGAATTACATCACCACGGCGAGATACAAGCTCAGTGGATCAAAACAAACCCAGATCCAACCCCCCCAGCTTAGACACATCTCAGTTACCCAGCGCAAACCTCCAGGAATCCCACTGAGAAGGGGTAATTGAGAGAAAAATGTGGTCCCAGAGATTTTTCTCCAGTAAACCCATTTTACATTAATAGGAAGCAGATTTCTAGACCCCTTGCAAACAAATGACTTCCACAGCATATTTCACAGCTGAGTGCATCTATGGCACCAGCCTTTACATGCAGCTCTATTAAACCCAACATTTGTTTAATGAATTACAGCAATCCAATGAATCTGTGTACATTCGGCCTGTATTTAAATGTTTATGGGGAAGACGTCAGCAGCCAGCTTTCCACAAGCAGGTATCGGTGTCAGTGATGAGCTCCCGCTGCAAGGCACCCAAAACTTCTAACGTTTTTTGGCGCCTGCTTTCTTTACTATTGTGGGCAGTTGATTGTTGTTTAGTTTTATAAAACCGTAAGTGTAATTACCCAGGAGTTTCGGGGTCTCCGCTTAACATAAAACTGCTGGGATTCAGTGCAAGTTTGGGGGGGGGGGGGAGGTCTCCCCATTGATGAACCACGTCTGTCACCTGATAGATATAAACTGTCGCACATCTTCCACCTGGCTGGGGTTAGTCCACGCAGCTGAAAGGTGAATTAAGCCATCAAAACCCACGCGAGCACGGTTGACATGCTGCAGCTATTCCCAAGATGACCTCATCTTCATCTCATGGGTCAATCTGTAAACCTTGACAAAAATCTAACTCTGGTCCAGCCTCCCGTTTTAATGTATCCCCAGCTGCAGACTGTGCGTGAAGCGCTCCCTTTCATGGCATGTAGAAGCAACAGTGATGATGGTGCTGTGATGATATTTAGCTTTGTGTCGATACCTCTGATTTCTGGTGGTCTCCAGCCCAGCTCTCCCCGCCCCGGGAGCAGGTTGGCTGGGTTGTTCCTACGTAGGTGCTGTAGGTCTCACTAGAAGAAGGGGTGAGGCCCAAAGGTGCGTCCACGTGAGCAGAGCTGCCTGGTTATATTTTGCTGCAAAAACTGTTTTCATTGTAGTTTGGGCTGAAGTATCCCTAAGGAGCTGGTTTTAGCATTGACCAAGTGCAGGGTCGCGCTTGATCTGAAACGGTCCACAGCCGTTGCCTTCGGCCAGCCGCTCCCCAGGAGAAGGATGCAGAAGGATGCCCTCAGCTCCGGCGCTGGCCCCTCCAGGTGGTTTCAGAGCTGAGCTGCCTGGCGGGGGCTGTGCTCGCTGTGTGGGTGCGTGGCGGTGGCGCAGCGAAGCACGGGACCTCTGGCAGCGGTGGGTGGGTGTGGAACGCCAGCAAGTCGTGGAGACCCACGAGCGCAGCTGGGGATTACAGAATAGCACTTGCAGAAGCAAGGAGAGCGAGCGCGGGCCCAAACGTGCACACACAATACCGACGCGCTTGGCAGCAGCAGTGAAGTCTGCGTGCTAGTTCTGTAAAACTGCTTGGATTTCACAAATCCTGTCCATAAAGGAAGAGAGAACTAGGGAGCAAAGAGGAAGAACTTCGGGCAAAGCCTGTATGAAATGCCAGTTCCCCGTCCTTTCCCCATCGCAAATTAGAGGGGAAAAACGTAGTTAGGTTTTGCAAAACTGCAGAGTCGATTTGGGAGATCAGGTCCTACTGACTTACTACAAGACATCATCTGTCCTCCTGGGAAGGGAAGAATGGGAAGTCCACAGAGGCATTTGCTTTGCAGACCCGATTTACCAGCTGTGCAGACACTATTATAAGGATCATATAAAAACTTAAGTGACTAGAGAGATTCTGAAGCACTTAGATAGCAAGATAATAGGTGCCATGAAAAAATCCTGTGATCAATCAGCAGACAAATGTATACTTGAACTAGGTGTTGGTGGGACAGATGCAGGAGAGGTGATTATGGGTTGCCTCTGTGTTTCCTTCAGCAACAATGATGACACACCGGGGTGGGTCAATGTACCCTATCATTAATACAGCATCAGCATTCATCTGACAGGTTCTTTGTCCTGTGAAGTCAATTCCTATGAAGATTTGATATTAGCAAGAGGCACGGTGAAGTTCAGACGCCTTTGAATTTTCATGACCCTCTAGATGCTTTAGCCTGGCAGATTACGGGCAAGACCGCTGTCCTAAATTGGGCAGGAGGCAGGAATAAACAGTTGTACCCATCCATTTCAACTGTGGCAATAAATACCATCGGCAAAAGCAGTGGAAGAACAGCCCTGCCCTCTCCTCCCTCCCCAGCAAACAAAACTAGAAACGGGGTCTGCAGGGCAGAGCACATGGGAAGAGTCAGCTAGAGCATCCTGGAAAAGGAAGATGTTAGAGAGAAATGTAATTTTTTTTACTGTAATATTTGTGAAGTAAGTGAAAGATAAGATCTCGAGTGTGGTTCAGGCCTCTAAAATAATCCTAAGATTAATGCAGAAATGGAGAGCTCCACAGAGTAAAGGAGAGGGGATTTAGCATGCGCAGCGCACCTTCCCCATTGCCACCTGCCACCCAGAGTGCACATTAGCATCCACAAAATTCCCGCAGGTGTTTTGGGGACCGTACAGCGCAATCTAGACAAGAGTGAGACTTAATTTATTCTTACAAGGCTACCCAAGGCAAAGCATCCTTCCTTTTCATTTCAAGTGGGAGAAAGCGTGCTCTGGTGCAAGTGCCACCATCCTCCCTAGTTTTGTCGGCGGCACCGACACCAGGGGCACACCTAGCCTGAGGATCGCCCCACTGAAAAACCAGCCGCTTTTACAGCAAAAGAGTGTGGCTGGGGAGCGTGGAACAATAAAACCAGCTTTGTTTTTTTCTTCACTTTTTTCAAGATGCTACCAGCAGGGTGGACTAATCCTGTATTGCGTAAGATTACAAACGTACAATTACATTCCCCACTAAATTATGAAAGCTCTAAAAATACGCATAGGTGAAGTTTCAGCATTGAGAAGGTAGCTGAAAAACTGGAGCAATATTCACACGCTTACACATTACATGATTTATAGTCCTGTTTTAAGGCTTCAGTATGTATTCATTGATTCTATGCATTTGGGGCTTGGAGTGTATTGGTGTTCATCTCCTTAACTGTTCGTAGCGCAGATTGGCTGGGCTCATCTACTCTGTGGAAAATAACACTTTTTCAGGATTGAAATTACATCAGATAATTCACAAGTACTTTATTTCTTTGGTTAGGTAGGAAAATACTGCAGACCTCGTTTCACAGGGTGGGGAAACTGAGGCACAGATGGGCTGGAACCGGGTGCGACAGGGTGCTGTGACCCGGTGGAAAAGGGCACCTACTGCAGCCCATGAAACACAGCAAGCCTTTCCAGTTAAATAAGGATCAATTCCTTCATCTCTTGCCTAAAGAACGGCAGGTTATTGGTACTCTCCTACAGGACCACACTCGGGAGGAGTGCTAATCCTCATGTGAAGGGCAATTTTCGTAGAGCTCGGACACTAATGAGGCAGAGGTGCAGAGCTTAGGGTCAAAACCCAGGGAATGCGAAGCTGTAAGCATGGGGGCATGGCTGTTTGTGCTATCTTGACTCAAAATGGCTCAGCGTATTTTCTACTTTAGTGCAGTGTACAAAACCAAAAAATGGTAACAAACCCCCCCCACTTTTTGGGTATTGCGCTCGCACACGTGTTTTGTCTAAACAGGAGTTTTTGATTAAATTTGCTGGAGGTTGATTTACCCTAATATAGCACCCAGCCGTGGAAGGGCAGGGGGCATGCTGCTTCTAATAAAGTCCACTTAGCTTCTGACATAGATTACTTTAAAACCAACAAACAAGGCAACCAAACAAACAAACAAAAAAGCCACCCCACACCAAACACACAAGTGTGATAAAGTATCTCGGTATAAAATCAATACCGGCGCGATTAGCAGCCTTTGAAAAATTCTGGCTCTAAGTCAGTTCATGGCAGAGATCAAATGGAGGTGCTGTCAACTCACCTGGGCATTTTACTGTGCTTCTGATATACGACAGTTAAAATCATCAAAAAATATTCCCATTATTCCTGCGTTTTCTTCTTTCTCCCTGGGGCTGCAGCACGCAGCCAGGCGCCCATCCCACCCACCTCCCAGTCTGCAGCATCACCTCCCGCCGAGCACTCCCCATCCGCAGGACGGCCCGTGTCCCGGGGGAAGCTCCAGGCTTCCGAGGCTTTCTTATTAGTTCCTCCTCTTTTAGGGAAAACTGGAGATAAGCCTGACCAGCCATGAGCTGCCACAGCCGGACCCAGGTCCCTCCGTCTGATTCCCAGCTGCCGCTGGGAGCGATCTGTGGTCCCAGATCATCAGATCTGGATGATGATGGTCCCAGACCAGCCCTGGTCATCAGCTGGCATGCCAAGAGGAGCTCCGTCCTCTATTAGAGAGAAGGACTGAAGCATTATCTAGCCCTTCAGCTAACTCAGGTGAGAGTTATTAATATATGAATATTAATATTATTGATATGAATAGCTTTTCGTGAAAGCAGGGAAGTTTTCCCCAAGTCTGGTGCACCAGAGCAGGGGGAGATGCCTTCAGGTGAAGGCTTGGTGGAGCCAGAGGCATCCAAAGGAAAGCTGATGTTCTCATCAGAGAGGGAATGCGATGAGTGGTCTCAGAGAAAGCCAGGGCAGATATGTAGGACTGTCCAAAAAAAATAAGGATGCAAAATGCTAAATAAATAACAATTTTTAAAAAGCACAGCTGGATGGATTCCTTAGAAAAATCTAAACATGTTGTTAAGCTCTGGTGTGTGCAGAAGGTTCTGTGGGTACCAGCACATCCGTCACCCCAAAGGTCTTCAGGACAAGACTCAAATCACTGAGCTGGCAGGAGCGTTGGCAGAGGGAGTTTAAGAAGGTGATACGTATAAAACCTGTCGATGGCAATTAAACAGAGCAGGACAGCTGCCAAGCTCTTGTGTTTGCTCACTGTCAGTAGGTTTTATGACATATAGAGATATATCTCTACAAAGCCATTCAAGTGCATTTAATTTCTCCAGTACCCACGTACTGCAGCTTGTGTGAGGGTAATGTTTTTATCCTATGAAGTTAGTGATTTCATACCGCAGTACTTGGCTCTGGGACGGTTTTTGTGTTATTAGCTTCCTTCCAGTGCCTATAGAAAAATAAAACCTCTCCCCATCGAAAACCCCGGATGAAGTTTTGTCGGGCGTTGAGTGCAGTCTGTCATACTGCCAGAGGCCCAGGGGTGCACACTAAGCTTGGAAAAATCTGGGACCTCAAACCTGATGGAGATGATGTGAGCTGAGGCGTGGGAAACCTGTATTTCCCACGCTGGTAGGTGGGGAGCTCGCCCTGCCACGGCGCAAGACAAAGGGACAAGGGGAAAAAAAACCTCACGGTACCTTTTGTAACATCCACATTTGTCTTCCTAGACTAAATGTTAGGCCAGACCTGCAGTGGGAGGGGGTGATGCTCCATCCCTCGTGCCCCTCGCTATCCGAAAGGTCCGGACAAGCACCAGAAATGACTTAGGACTGTTTGGCTGATTTTCTTGCCTTCTGATGACACCCCATTAAAACTAACGGTTCATAATCTGCACCGGACCAACTCGCCTCAAGGTAAAGATCTGCCTCGTTTGCAGTTACATAATTAGCAATTACCCTAATTTCACTTACATTAAATTACGTTTTTTTTTAAAATAAATGTTATCTTTTCTGACGAAAAAAATAAAGCGGCCTGGGTCTACTTCAGACTATTCTACAGAAAGCAGCAGCAGCATTATCCTGGTCTCAGATATAATGTCTAGACTCTTTTAATGAAAAGATTCACTATTGGTAATTTGCATCTCTCTCAATTCTAGGACGGAAATCAAATGAAGATGTCAAAACGGTGCTACCTCTGCCTCAGGCAAAAAGAGACACGGTGAGCCCCAAGTCCTTCCAAACATGAGCTTAGCTGGTGCGAAGAGAAAGCGTCGCCGGCATCCTCGCAACTGAGGGCAGCGCTAGATGAAAGATGAGCGAAGAAAATCAGAGGAAAATAATGGTGTAAGAATCTGGATCTGGGGAAAAATCCGGGAGCTCGGCAGGAAGCCCCCGAAACAGCACAGAAACCCTCCTCGGATGGGTTTAGTTTTGTGAGGACGCTGAGCCAGACCGAGTTATCAAGGGGGGTTGTAAAGGAGAGTAAGGGAATTTGCTTCTGACCCCCCCCCCCGCATTTCAGTGGGCGCGGGGGCTCTTGCGTCCCTTAGGCTTATTTGAAAAATCCCAGCCTAAAACTGCAAGAGGTGTTGAAATACAGATGTTGATCAGGTTGGTGATAACTCATGTGGGTTTAGTAGAGACTTGTCCTGAAGATAAAGTACATTTTAAATGTACTCCTGACTTGCTAGTAACAAAACTTTCCATTAGTACAAGGAAATATATATTATACCTCAGAAATACACACTTCACTGAGCTCGGAGAGTAAAACTAAAATAACCTTTTTATAGCAGATAGGGATGAATACTTAAAAATAATTAAAAGTTGGTGAATATTCATTTGAACTCCTAAGCAAATTTGCCCTTGTCATATTTGCATCTCTCTTGTGTTCTCTTTCTGTGCAATGGAGTTTGATTAGCATGAACATTCACAGAAAGTGAATTTGAAGCCTGAATACCCATGGGAAATGAATTCTAAATTCACTTGCTGCGTGCAGTCACCCAAGAAACTTGATCATAATTGTTTATTATACTTAAATATTTATATTGTGGAAGCGCTTGTTAGATAAGAAGGCCGAGATGCTCCTGTGCTGGGTGCTGTACGAACACTGTCCCAGGCTTACAGAAATTACCTCCATCCCCATCAAACACGAATGGCGACGTGTGACAAGTTTGGCCAGGGCCGGTCACGTAAGAGAGGTGAGACGGCAGGTGGCAAGTTTCAAGGTGAAGAACAAGCGTTGGGGTGGAGGGGTGAAAGAGCAAAAGGTTTCTGCAGTTTTCCAAGAAAAATTGAGAAAGTTGCGGTGTATCCACTGAAGGGCATGACCTTGCACCGCGTGTGTTCGTACGGGATATTTGAAATAGTCTCGGGGATTTAAAATTAATCAGAAACATCCTTGTCCAAGCTTTTTTTACTGCCTGAAGTCCATTGCCATGGACTCCAGCTTTCACTCGGGAGCTCAGATTTCAGCGCTCGCAGTGCCTTTGGAGTTTACAACGGGTTCTTACATTTTCCATTCCCCTCCCCTGCTTCCCATTTGCATCTAGAAAATGCTCTGGAAAGCGGCACCCGCTGCTGCACACAATGGCGCTGCCTCCCCCAGAAGATTCCCGGCGGGACAGCGGCTGCTCCGGAGCGGGAATCGCATCCCCGGTCACCAGACCAGTTAATACCTTCCCAATGTCTCAAAGGCAGCAGCAGGAGCTCACCGTGCAGGGCAGCATTGCTCCCAGCCCACCCCTCTGCTCCAAACATACCTCTGGGGTGGTTTTTTTGGGAGAGATGGGCAGCACTTTTTGCAATAGGGGACCCCGGTTTTGCTCGGTCACGTAGCAGCCTACAAATCGCCTGTGCCCCACAGACCTCACAGCAAAGCGCGGGCTGCCCCTGCTTGAGCTGGCGCTGGCTGCACTCTGGACTTTGGCGAGGATTTTTTGGCAAGGTGCCAGACAAACTGTGTTTTTCGGGGGTTGGAGGGAGGCAGAGGATGATTTCCAGCCTGTTCTCCCAACCCTCGGGTGCAGCAAGGCTGCAGTCATCTCCTGGCTACCTTCCACCCGAGCGAGCGAGCGTGGTGAGGCAGGAATCGGCTGCTCACGTCACTCAGCTGCGTGGGAACAACCTGAGGCTTGCCCTGACAACTAGCACATCCCGGCGCTCCGGCCGCGTCCGACAGCCAGGAGCAGATCCCTGCAAAAGCCTGCAAAGAGCATTGCTACACTCATAGTCTTCGGAGGAAGGGGAGGGGGCACATTCAGAGCACGCTTTTAGATCAATCTTTGCTAAATTATTTTTCTCTATTGCCTGCCTCGGTTTAGAACGCAACGAGGGAGCGGATTTTTTATGATTATGGAGGAATAACTGCAAGGTCAAATCCCTGCTGGAAGTGGGGCAGGGCTCTACACATTGCACTTGCAGACTGGAGCACGAGCAAATTAGCAACTATTAAGGGCTGACGAACAAAGAAACCCCTGAAATTGAAGCTCAAGTTACAGTAATAAGGATGCACGAGAGAGAAAATTGCATTAGGACTTGCACTATCTTATGCATTCCCCTTAAGCTGGATTCACCACCGGGAGGAGGGGATTCGGAGCCACCCCTCGGAGCAGTGTCGGGTCTCCACCAGCTTCCCTGGCCCTTGCATCCAGCTGTGTCTTTTAATTATCGCCCACCGTAGTCAGATTAGGGTTGCCTTTGTCAATTTGCATTTGCAACACACTGCGCTGCAACAGTTCCCTGCTCCTCTATAGAAATAGCAGGTGTTATTGGCAATGTAATTACATGCCATCAATAATTATCAAAAATTTAAATGGCCCCAGTGTTGCTTGCAAGCAAATCGGATGCGGTATTTCGCGGCGTTTCCTTCAAACGCAGGCCACTGAGGTGACGCTGGTATCGAAGTGGAAAGCTGTAATTAGGTGAACGTGAGAAGCGGAAGAGGAACCTGATGAGGCAAACCAAGAGAAACGGGCGCTGGGGACCCCGTTGCTGAAAACGCCACGTGAAGGGTCAGTGTGCCCGGCGCCACCTGCTCGAACGAAATTGTTTCCGAGGGAGCTCAAGCTGCTTTTGAACAACATTTGAGATCCAGAGGGCTGGAAAGGGGAAGGGCAAGAAATCGGCACCGCGGAGCGGGATAATCATAGAATCGTAGAATCATTAAGGTTGGAAAAGACCTCTAAGATCATCGAGTCCAACCGTCAACCCAACACCCCCATGCCCACTAAACCATGTCCCTAAGCGCCTCATCTACCCGTCTTTTAAATACTTCCAGGGATGGTGACTCAACCACTTCCCTGGGCAGCCTGTTCCAATGTTTAACCACTCTTCCAGTAAAGAAATTTTTCCTTACATCCAATCTAAACCTCCCCTGGCGCAACTTGAGGCCGTTTCCTCTCATCCTTTCGCCAGTTACTTGGGAGAAGAGACCAACACCCACCTCGCTACAACCTCCTTTCAGGTAGTTGTAGAGAGCAATGAGGTCTCCCCTCAGCCTCCTTTTCTCCAGGCATAATCTCATGCAAGGGGGAATAACGGGGCTCCATCGCTGGATGGAGCATCCTCGCAGCCGGAGCGAGAATGGGGACCCCCTCTGCCCAGAGAGCTCCGAGGCTGGGGGGTTGGCACACGCAGCACTGCGATACCACATGCCTCCATTTATATCTTCTTTTCTCAAACAAAAAAATAAATAAAAAAAGAGAAGCTGAATGCTATGAACAGGGTCTCCCTGCCGCCCGAGCCAGGCAGCACGGCTCAGTCCTCTTTGCTTTCCACCGCCATGGCAGAAGATGCCACACGTCACGGGAGCGAGATGGATGCTACCAGGGAAAGGAGGTGAAGGTCATAAGCTCAGCACGTGGTGCAACTCCACGGTGCCTACTATAAGAAAATGGAAGTGCCAAATGGGCTAAAAACCCCTTCTCCGGGACAATATTCTGTTGGTTGCAAAGTCAAAGTTAGTTGTCTTTTACGGCTTGAGGTGGTTCACGATACGGTTTCTCTAAATGAGAGAATTAGTGACACCGAACTTCACAACAACAGCAAAAAAATTAAAGGCACCCCAAAGAATGTTCTCTTAATTGTAGCAGCCTGCTACATTAAAGCTGCTATAGGAAAATTCATTTACAATTCAGCTATTAAATTGCAAACCATTACCACCGCTTTTATGGCTTTATATTCCTCTAACAAATTTATTATGTAATTACTCTGTGCAACAGCATCGTTTCCAGCAAGTGAAGTTGAAATAAGGCACCTATTTCAAAATCCTAACCGTTCTGCGTTTTCCAGATGTAATTTATACAAAAGAGGAAAAACATTACGGTGCAGTTTTTCTGCCTCGGACTCCGAGACATTTGCGTATGGAGCCGGAATCTTGACTATTACCCGGCTTTAGTTCTGATTAGTAAATACCCAAATTTTGACCCTTTGGCTGTCAAAGAGCCGGGACTCAGACCCCGACCAGGACCAGCGTCAGGGGCTGTTGCGTGTGCCGTTCTGAGCCGGAACGGGCAAAACCGGGCGATAAAGGGGGGATAGTAGCGCTCGGCTCTGACAACTGCCATTTATTTCTGTAGGAAATGCAATTGCTTTGCAGGCCTCGGGACTTGCTCCAACGGCTCTCTGCAGCGGCACAGCTGGGGCTCGGGGAGCTGGCGTTTTCCCACCTGCCGGGGGGCTCAGCCAACCCCCGATCAATCCACTGCTTACAAAATGAAACATCGTAAAATAAAATAAAATAAAATAAAAAAAAAAGGAAAGGCATTTTCCGCCTCTCATTTTCCAACTCCGCAAAATGAATCTGTAAATAAATAAATAAACTCTTGGGTGTCATAAAAAACCCTGCATAAAGGGGCATTAAGCAGGACACGCATTTCCCGGGCGGAATGACTGGATTATTGTTGGGAGATGCAAATAAATTCCCATCATGTGCCTTTTTTTTTTACTTCTTTTTGTACCACCCTCATCAAAAGGAGGAGATAGCGTCGGTATCCAGCTCAGGAATCTCTTGAGCAGATTAAAGGGCCAATTATGCTGGATTTGGGGAAGTTGCTTACTGTCCAGCTGGAATCCGTCGTGTTCTATAAAACCCCGGATCAAACCCTCGGTAGCTCACAGCCCCTGCAACCTCGCTCCCCCACCAAGACCACCATATCAGGCCGGTCACCAGCGCCCGCGTGGCCGTGCCGTGACCACGAAACCACCTTCTTGGAAGCCATTCCCTTATCTCGTGGTGTTTTCTTCTATCCCAATCTACCAGCGGATGTTTCTCACCCCTTCTCGTTACCTGCGATCATACCTCGAAGCTCACTGTAGGCACGCGCCCTTAGGGGTGCACTGAAATAGGTGCCGCGGTGCTTTGCTGAGCTGGCCTCTGGGGATTTAATGCAATCTCAAAAGAAAAGGGAGGTAAATGAACAAGACCCCAGTTTTTTCTAATTATCATTATCCTTGATAATAATAATATTCCAATTATTATTATTATCCTTGCAGGTTTTGTTTATTTGTTTGTTTTGAAAAGGAGGGTCTTTGGGGGTTGCAAGGGCTGGTAAATGCAAAGAAAAGGCAAAGCAGGGGCTTGTTCTCAGCCCGTCCCACCTCGCTGCTGCGGCAAGTCGGAGGGGAGATGGTCGCGGCGTCCCCGCTGCAGGGTCCCGGCAGCTCCCCGCAGCCTTGGGAATCCTAACGGCACAGCGAACCCATTTAGTTATGCAGGAGGCATCTCCCTCGGCTCGCACATCGTGAATCGCTCCTTAGAAGGGCTGAATGGCACAAACCTCCCCCTCCCGCGCTCTCAATTCACGGCGTCGGAGCCGCTTGCCTGCTGCTGCCAGTGCTAACAAGGTCTGACTTTGTAGGATTATTTAATATTTATTCAAAATGTTTGCTGTGGGTACAATGACACAATCACCGAGGCCAAACCCGACGTGGTTACACAAGCACAACACCCCCCTCTCCCCAATAATAATGCAATCCCTGCAAAGAGTTGGGGGGAATGAGCTGACAAGCCGGGATAATTTATTCTGCTGAGCCTGGTGCCTGCCAACACGGCTCAGTCCGGCGTGGGATAGATTTACTGGGAGCAACCAGGCTGGGATTTGCAAGGAGGAGGAGGA
>NW_008824934.1:4854806-4940059 GCF_000699105.1 Pygoscelis adeliae | reverse complement strand
ATTATTTTCCTGCTCGGGTTTGGCTGTTAGCTCGAGTGCCGCTAACTAGTCGGTGATCAATGGATTTCCATCAAGTGTGTGGGGAGGAGGCGTTAAGTTAGAAAGGGGGTTTCAGGTAAAGTTAATGAGCAATAAAACAATTAAGAAGAAAGATACAGGGGGAGAAAAAAACAACGCTTAAATTTCCAACAAAGAAAGAAACTGCATTTTTGCATGCCACAAAAAAAACCCCAACCCTTAATGCATGCTTTTCTCAATGTTGTCCCAAATTTTCCCTAACTACTGTTAATTTTCTTAACCCCCAGTACCGGTGACACTGAACTTGGGCAGCAAGTTTCCCTAAGCTTCAGCATCCGCCTGTGCTGGTTGGGTCTGAAGGATGCTGCAGAAGCAGCCTGGTAAGGTGGAAGGCGGCCTTTTAACGGCCTGCGTAACGAGATCAGGATGCACGGGCATCTACCAGAGCGGATGCTAAAACAATGAATGATGATTTCCCCGCCTCGCCCAAGACAGCCAAACGGGGAAGGACAGCAACAGCGCAAGGATGGGGGGGGATTGGGTGCACGAGGCGCGTTAACGGTGAGAACTTGCATCTCGACTCCACGCGGGCACCCAAAACTTCGCCTCATCGACAACCGAAGGGAGAAAACATGCCAGTTGAGTGCATCCCCCCCGGCTGGGCCGGAGAGTTTGCAAGGCTCGGGGGGTGAGAGCAGGCAGCGCTTCAGCCGTTATTAGGGTGCTGAGCCCCGCACCCCTGTTTGAAGGCACCCGGTCCCCGCCTGTGCCGCGGGAAGCCACACGTGCCACGGAGCCGGCAGTTGCTATGGCAACTGTGGATTTTCTTAAAACTCCCGCAAAAAGGAGACGGGAGGCCCCAAGAAAGCAAAGGAAGAGCAGCTCCTTTGCAGGGAGGTTTTAGGGCCCTGTATGGATGCTGCATGACACCCTGCGCCGTGATGCCGCCTCCGGCTGAGCAAGTTGTTCCCTTCAAATAGACCCACGTTTGCCCCATGGTGGTGATCTCTGTACCTTGGCAAAGATCACTATTAGGTCTTTGCTGGCTCATCTCTGCAAGATGCCAGTCTTTGTCCAGCGGTTATATTTATTTCAGCGGTCTCCAAGGGTTGTCTAAGGATGCGGCTCCTCTGTCAACAGAGGAACTGTTTTTTAATTGCAGCCTTTCTGGCAGGGCATGAACCTTCTTCCTGTCATAGATGTATTTTTTTAAACGCACGGAGAAGTCGCAGGACCGGCAGATGGAGGAGCAAAGCCCCCCCCGATTATCCAGATTACAGCCCAGCACGTGGCAGAGCAGCCCCGACCCTTCACACCGCGCTCGCGGCAATACCTGCTGGGGTGGGATGCGGAGCTAGCATCCCGATCAGGAGCTGGGTTAAACCGGCAGCCTAAAGCCCAAGCGCTCTCTTCCGCAAGTACCTAAATTCAGCTTTGCCCTTTGATATTTTAAAACGGTGTTTTGTCCCTCCCCAGCCTCCGGGAGTCGGGCTAAATCAATAACCCCATAGATTTTAAGAGCGGAGTTACGTGGTACCCAAACCTGGATGTGCTGCTCCGGAGTGATTTGTATGCATGCAAGCAGAACGTTTCGTAGACGGCTTTAAATGAAGTGGCTGGCAAAATCCCATGGGAATATTTAGTTAGGATAAGAAACATATAGAAACACAGCTTTTGGAGCCATTTCGCAGTAACTTTTGTTTCCATGGTGACTAATGTTTGTGTTTATATCTAGTCCCAGTGTTTCTATCAGATTTTGCTTCATGGAACAGCTGTTACAAGTCATTTCACCAAGACAGATGATCCTGATAAGGAGCAAAGTTTCCATTCTACACAAATGCACATTTATTTAATAAAATCCAAATAATTCAAACCCGGAAGAGATCTGTCCTGCAAAAAATTGATTATCAATGCGGCCGCCTGATGGAAAGAGATTGAAAGCAGCCACAGAATAGCTGCTGCCTAATAAGAGGGTGATAAAAAACATAATAGAAAATAAATAAAACAACTGTGAAAACGCTAGTAGCTTTATTAAATTTGGCCATGATCTTTCTATCCTTGGGCTTTATGCACAAGCGTTATGCCTAAAAATGACCTCCTGCTGATTTTGATGGAGCCGTCAATAAAGAGGGTTGAGGGGGGGCTGTTGGCTGCCCCGGCCTCTCGCCTGCTTTCATCCCTTTGCACCGCCTCATCCCTCCGAAAAGCTGCTGAGAGAGGCCAGAGGAACCGAGCGCAGACTAATCTGGGCTTTCGGATCTAATAATCCACATTCCTCAAACGTCCCGTCACTGTGGCTTTTATATAATAGTCCCATTTCCATTTCAACTTCAATACTGAGGGTTTGTTGGGGTTTTTTTTTCTTAAATAGGATGGCTCATGTTTAGCTTCTTGGAACAATAGTTGAGGCTTATTTTAGCCTCTTTATTAATATAGTCGCAGGCCAAAAACTCACAATATGAGCTCCTTGGTTGGATCTGGGCTTGGATCAAGCCTCCGCAGAGGCTCTGTGGGATCAGCAGCTTTCCCTGGGCCGAGCTTGTACTAATGAAAGGAGGTTGGTGCCGCAGTCGCCTCTGAAATCTTATGCCTTTGGTTTTTCCCTGGAAAGATCAAAGTGTCCGAGACATCCAGGTGAGGCCAGGAGGCTCTGGGTGCCGGCACATCTGGAGATGGCACCTCCTCGCGGCGCCGAGAAGGCATTAGGCTGTTGGCCGTCTCCCTCCTGTGCCTGGGTCATGCCACGGGCGGAGATGGGTCCTTAGGTCCAGTGGTACAAAAGAAAATATAAATAAATCTGCTTTTAGATACACAGCTGGAGGTAAGTACCCCGGCTTCTCTCACAGGAGACCTTGGCTCGAACTGTGCCACCCGCTTCTGCCACTGTACATTAGGAAAGCTGTAAGGAAATTGGGACAACCCAGAGCAGAGCATCAGGAACGATGAGAGGTCTGAAAGCGTGAAAGTGTGTTTATTGTAGGAAAAAATAAAAAATAACGCCAGTCTTGTCCTGCCTCTAGGCTTCTTGCATTTGCCCTCCCATAGTCCCATCCCCAAGATGGACCTGCCCAAGCAGGCCCATGGTCGCCCCATCCATTTGCCCGTGCAGAGCAGCGGGTTCGCAGGAGGTAAGACCTGCTTTCGCAAGCTGATGTTTTACTCCTGCAGTCTGTTTTGGGGGTTGGTTTTTTTTTTTTCTTTAAAATTCCTCTCTGCTGGCATTGACCCTCACCGAAATCCCAACAGGGGCCGACAATTCATTCACGTAACACAAGGCACCAAACCGGTAGCAGTCGGCGGCTGGGAGAGGAGGGCGTCCTGCTCCCCCAGCACTTGTTGCCATAAATAGCTGGAGCGCACGGGCATTGGCAAGGACTACGGAGTTGCTTATCATTTTAATCACTTCTAAATCCTGGCTCATCACATTGCAGAACTTGAAACCTAAGGAAATTATTTTCATTGTTAGCCTCCTCCTCCTTAATTTGAAAGCTTCCTGCGAGTAATTGAAATTCCTGGTCTGCAAAAGCAAAAGCCTTATCTACCGCCTTGTTTAGTCAAATTAAGAGAGATGGGACTTGACTCCAGTTTAGATTTGCTAAATATTTTTCCGTGCCTTCAGAAACATTTATTACATTTCACATTGCACAAACTGCTTCAACCTCCTGCCGGCTGCAGAAACACATTGAATTATTTTAATCAGAAACAAGAATCGTGTTGAAAGTAACTGTAACGCGGCACAACAGGAAACCCGCTCTTGCAGACTCCTTCCGAACAAAGATTCGAGCTTTCCTCTTCCCTCTTTGCGACTATCAACCAAACTCTAAAAATAAAGTCAAATATATGAAATTATCCTGCCATCAGGGCCTGAAAATATTTCAGTTAAGCATCTGGCAGTGCTTCCATCATGCATCTCAATTTCCCAGGTTCTCTACCTTCACTTTTCAGACTGCACCGGGCTGAAACTTGGCATGCACCCTGAAGACGACGCTGTAACAGTTTGTTTAACAGCAGCCTTTTAACATTCCTGGAAGCCAGGCAGTACGGGGAGGCTGTATTTCTTACTCTGTCAGACCCGGTGATGCAAACACCTGCAGCTCCCACGGGTTTCAGCTGAAGCCAGAGTTACCTTCAGCACTTCCCAAAAATCAGGCCATGTGTTCTGCCGGTTTTGTTCCAGCACCGACCCTCCCCTGAAGCATTAGGGGTGCCAAGTCTGTTCTCTGCTGAAGCCAGCAAAGCTCCTCCTGATTTACAAAAGGGTAACGGAGCGCAAGACTGGGGTAACGCCTCAGTGCAACTATTTTTCCCCTATGTTAAACCACGACACAAGGCTCCAGCACAGCCTGGGCTGCCTTTTACACCTCCTTCTGCTTCTAGCCCGATATCCAAAAAGGTCAGTCCCTGCTCCTTTGTTCTGCTCCTGCCACCCACACGCCAATTGCTCTCCTCCCTGCATGAGTCCTGGCTCGGCACCGTTGGAAAAATCTTCCTTTATTCCCAATTCTGGAGAAACCATTGGGTGAAAGGAATGGAAATGTCCTGCATTTCCCGGACTCACCTCCTGCTACCGCCCGAGGGCTGCGAGGACAACACCGCTGTGTCCTCTGCCACTGCTGGGGTTCATCTCTTCAAGCCCCACAGCGAATATTTAATCGCAGCTGTCTTCTCCAGCAACACAGCCAACAGGAATCAAAATCCTCCCAACAGTTGTTGCAGCCCCAGGGAAGAACACTTCATTTATCTCTTTCTTCCTCTTGGAAAACAGAAATATTTAAAAGCTAATCTAGCAAGGACTAGGCACGAGCATACATAATCTCTTTTATTCTGGTCCTATTCTGTGCAGCCAGGACTGGCAATGTACAGTTGGCATATACGACCCACAAGATTTCTCCTTGTTTGTAAAGCGGTAGACGAGGCAATGAGATTCAAGACAGTTTTGCTTTGCAGACTATTTGTTTTTTAATACTGGAGAAAGTGGGAACATATGCAAGGGGGGATGGGCGGTGGCAGCATTTGTAACGCTTAATTTACTAAAACCACACATAGCACAGATCTCCCGTCTTGCTTCATTCAGAGAAATCAGCGTTTCGTTAAACCAGCCAGCCTGGACAGAGATCTGTCACAAGCATTTCAAACGCACCGCCGGGATGGGGGATCCTTTCCGAGAGATGTCCGAGGCCAAAAGCATCATCCTCATCACTGCCTGGCCCGGGCAAAACATTCATTTGCTTTTTCCCCACCATTAAAACATCAGGTTTTTGATGGAGCGGAGCCGGTCACTTCCCATGTACATGGACCCTACCAGAAACCATGGAAGATGCTTGGATTTTGATGTTATTTCAGAAATTACATCGAACATTTTGTGCTGGTTTTGGCTGGGATGGAGTTAATTTTCTTCACAGTAGCTGGTATGGGGCTACGTTTTGGGGTTGTGCTGGAAACAGTGTTGATAACACAGGGATGTTTCTGGTCCTGCTGAGCAGTGCTGACACACAGTCAAGGCCTTTTCTGCTCCTCACCCCACCCCACCCGCGAGCAGGCTGGGGGGGCACAAGAAGCTGGGAGGGGACACAGCCGGGAGAGCTGACCCCAACTGACCCAAGGGATATCCCACACCACATGACGTCGTGCTCAGCACATAAAGCTGGGGGAAGAAGAAGGAAGGGGGGACGTTGGGAGCGATGGCGTTTGTCTTCCCAAGCCACCGTTAGGCGTGATGGAGCCCTGCTGTCCTGGAGATGGCTGAACACCTGCCTGCCCATGGGAAGGAGCGAATGGATTCCTTGTTTCGCTTTGCTTGCGCGCGCGGCTTTTGCTTTCCCTATTCAACTGTCTTTATCTCAACCCACGAGTTTTCTCACTTTTACTCTTCTGATCCTCTCCCCCACCCCACCGGGGGGGAGCGAGCGAGCGGCTGTGCGGGGCTTAGTTGCCGGCTGGGGTTAAGCCACGACACCTTTCTCTCTCAGGATTAAACCCAATGAAATAAGTGCGACTGGAACAGGTACAAAACGAGGACAAGAGCAGGACCGGGTCCTGTGTTTGAAAACTATTTAATTTGTAGTCTCTCAGTATACGAATTATTAAGATAGAAAAATACCTATTGCCTCCCAAATGTCCCCATGCCCACGCGACTTCCTTGAATCTTTGAATGGATTTACCAGTGCCGGGGGCAATCTCATTTTCTAGAAAACCTGTTTTACTGCCTAATATTCCAACCAAGTCTGTGGCGGATCACTTAAATAGGCTTTTACCAGGCAGCGCAGGCTGTACGTCTCATTTCCCTCAGACACCCTGCAGCAGGCTCCATGTGTGGGTGGGGAGAGGAGAAATCACAGCGAGCGGAGCGTGATCGCTTTCTGTCAAATTAAAATGGTGATTAATTCCAAATCAGTGCTGTTTGCCAAGAAATTTTAAAGTTGTTTTATTTCAATAATTGCAGCGTGCCCGAGATTCGATGGAATGAGAGAAACATCGCACCCTCGGCACAGCCGGAGCTGAAGGGACGAGCCATTTCATAAGAGGGATAAAAGCCCTCGGTCCTGCAGCGCTGATAAGGGAAGAGATGCTCTGGAGGGCCCCTGGCAGCCCCAGTTCAGTTCAGAGAGGCTTAAGAAGCTGAAGACCTGATAATCAAAAGCTGTCCTGAACATTTCACTGTCTAGTCGATCATTTGCAATGTTTACTGATGAAAGAGCGATAAAACCTCTGCTTTATCCCTGCAGCCCCGAGATACCTCCAGCATCTCCGTAGGAATTGAATACATTGATTTATTGTAACACACCTAATCTGTATGTACAAGCACACAGAGGAAGAGGTTGATCCTTCGACATGTATAGAGTACATTAATTCCTTTATTTTAATTGGCCACCCTGTTAACCCACCCAGAACGTCGCGTGCACGTATTGCCCCGACACGGATACATTGGAAAGGAAGAGATAGGATATTTGATCCTGCAAATCTTACCGAAGAGTCACCCAGGCATAAACAATTTAATATGATCAGCTTATGCCAGGAAGACCAAGAAGTGACTGGAATATAAGGACTTTCACAGGAAAAAGGAGATACCAAAAACCAGTGGCCAGATGCTGAAGGAACTGGCCAGAAGTGAAGGATGCTGAACTGGCTATAAGGAACAAAATGTCACTCCTGGGTGCCTCCAAGAGGGACATCCACCCCAGGGCGGATCATCTTTAATACCATTTATTAACATTCCCGTATATCTAAGCAGCAACTGAACTTATTACTGCATAGTGGAAATAATTTTGCTGGGGGACTGACATTCTGGGAGTCAACAGCCCGCAGGCAGCAAAACCAGGGTTGTTTTGGCTATTTAGTTTTGCATGTTGCTCTGTGCTCTTCAAAAATATTTAATTTATTGAAGGTTGACCTTAGATCTCATCAGGGCTTAGATATGGCATCCAGTAAATCATCTCTCATTACTCAGAGAGGAAAGTCGTGCTGCATGAAACGACGAGATGCTGAAAGTTCGCCTCGAAACCGAGAAGAAATTGCCAACTTCTGTTGGCAACCGGGAATTATCCTGCTACACCCAAACAACTCGGAGTCAGAGCACTAATTGTCTGCTGTCTTTAATGGGCTTTTAACAGTTTCTGAACGAGAGGGGGATTCTCGTGATACAAATCCTTCTTCAACTGTGTGAGCCTACTGTCACCAGCAATTTTCACATGTGCTTTTTGTGCAAGTGCCGCGCGTATCTAGAAACATGTAATTGGCCAAATTATCTACCTGGGAGAACAGTAACAACTCCGGAGGTAAGATCTAACACACAAACATTTAGCGACGGTTTTTGAGCTTTGTTTTGCCCCATTAGATTGAATCTCCCGTGGTCCACAGAGTCAATAAATGCTAAGTGGCAATTAAATTATAGTAGTTACTTGGAGCATAGGAGTGGTTTTTTTTTAAAAAGATCATGATGAACTGAAGTCCTAAAAAGTTTCACTACAAAGTGATCTTAAACTATAGGATCAATTAAAAGGAGAAAACTCAGAGAGATTTACAAGTCATTTTCTGGTGAGAAAGCAGGTCATTCATCACAAGGAAGAAAGCAAGGACTTGTTTTGACCTAGGTTATTGCCTACTGCAGGAATAGACGGAATCACAAACCTAGACCAGGAGAAAACAATTTTAGATGAAAATAATGCTGAGAAACAACCCACTTGCTGCAATGGGCTAGGTAAAGGCTGCACTTTGATGAGCTGCATCATACCTTGGGCTAAAGCTGATGAGATATTATGGTGGTGGACACTCTGGGTGTAGGCTAAAGAATGATTATCAAAACCAGACATCACTAACCAGACTTTGAAAGTTCCTTTTCTCAGGAAAACTGTATCCAATACCCCTATCTGTTATTTACCCATCAAGGCGGCATAAACAGCAGTGCACTCTGCACGGATTAATCTCCCCTTTCTCCTGCTTTTCCCCTCCACTCCAAAAGCAGAGGGTCCATAAAGAGAAATTCTGAACTGCTCCCATACCTTGCTTGGCTCCCAGATACCATTGCCTTTATTACAGCAATATAGTGCTGGGGTATATCCTGCAAAATAAAACTCGTGCAGAAGGGAATGATCGTGAACGTCCACGCATGCCACACCACTGAGGTACCCAACCATGCCCAAGTTACAACTTCCCAGTGCAAACAGCTTTGCGGTGGAAACTAAAAGCAACATCAAATAGCAGCCCTACGTTTTATCTTGTCTGCCAATATCTTCTCCAAAGTTCAAAATAGAGCTCCAGCCCGGAGTGACAGTCGGGAGTGATCTGATCAAAGCAAGAGAGGGGAAGCTCTGGCAGCGCTCTGTATTGCTGCTCCTTGTTCCCACTACCTATTTCCCATTAATTAAACTGATAGCTTGTGTTCGCCGAGTTGATACAGAACAGGGGCAAACAAAGGATTAGGCAGAACACGCAAAGTCTTCAATAGGTGTATTATTAAAAACCACCTCTCCCCACCTCCCCCAGACTGCCTCCACATCTCCTTCAGCAGAAGATTTCAATGAGGGGGGGGAGAGCAGGAGGAGGTGAAGATAAAGGGAAAACAAAATTGCTTTCCAGCTTCCTCCTCGGTTGCACACCCAGCACACGCAGAAGTGTTCTGCACACAGGCACTGCATCGACACCTTGCTCTCGTCTGGCTGGGGTGGGGCCCCCCGGGTTCCCCTCCCGCCGGGGGGGGGGGGGGAGAGAAATGAGGGGCTTTGCTAGTGGGCACTCAAGCCCAGAAAGACAAGATTATCTCAGTGTGAGGTGGCCTCCAGGGCTACGGAGAAGCAGACTTGATCCCTCTTCTTCTAGGGGCTGAACTGGAGGGGTGCGGAAGCAAAAGTAGGATTTTCAGAGCCAGCTCTTCAGTTATTGATTGTTGTGATTCCCTTAGTAACTCCACCTGGTGAATCTAGGAGGCTATCTTCTGCAGCACAGGCGGGACAGTCACTGGTGTCCATGAGATCTGTGAACTACTCCACAAAGCTACTGTTAAATATACCAGACATCATACTCGCTTGTCCAGAATACCTTATTTTAATGCTAATTTTCTAAGCAGAAATGTGTAAATCCTTCTCCTCCATTTTACTGTTTTTAATTTTGTTCCTCTGCTGGTGGTTTTTTATGTGCTTTTTCAATCCAGGTGAGCGTGTGAATCTCTGTTGGCCTCTGTGTGTTTCTCTCTCCATGCAGCTTGTCTCAATTACCAGTGATGCATTTTCCTCCTCTCCCTTTAACGTCGTGCGTGTTGCTCAATAAAGGTGAATAACAGCAAGATCTTTCATAGCTTCCTTCCTCACCTGCTTTAAATTCCATCCACACTTTCAACCCAAGGAAAAAAGTCCATCTTTGTGCTCATGAGTCTCCCAAGTCAAATCTCAAACTAATAAAAATGACCGATCAGAAGGATCAGCTACTCTGGAAGGCAGAGCTCAGCTTTCAGGCAGTTGCTAATGGACTACAGCCATCCGACTTCAACACCAAGTTGCTGCGAGGCTCTCTTGCCTGATAAAACCAGGATGTTGTTAGCAGTTTAGGTCAGGGAAGGATGAAGCAGAGCGCAGTGCTTCGATGCTGTGACTGCTTTCATGTAGATAGGAGGGCACCCAGAACGGTGCTTTACAAGACATTACGGTGTCACAGCTGCCTATTAGAAAATAGGTGCAATTGGCCTGGTAGAACAGTAGGTGTTCAGAAAAAATTGCACTCACTCAGATTCTCCTAACGTGTGGTGAGGTGGGTTTTTTTTTTTCATGCAGTAGGATACAGGGGAACCGAGGATGGGAACGTCGACGCGAGCTGCGTGCTGCTTTGCTGCAGCCACCAGCACTGCAGGGGTTGCTGCTATAGAGCAGAGAGCACCCCTGGCATTCAGGCTTGTCGTGAAGCCATGTGATGTTTGAATCGCTCCTTCCAAACCACCCCATTCACCCACAAATTAAACAGAAGTCGTGTTATACCCTGCCGTATTAATCACATTTATTATGGTTGTGCCTAGGAAGCACCACCAAGATCCAGTTCCTGCTGCACTTTGTATACAAAAGGAGACAACAGACCCGGCCCCAAACATTTCATAATCTAACAGGTCGTGAAAAGCCCAGCAGATGAAAGATTTAGCAGCGTCCCAGTGGCAAAGACTTGGTATGCCCACAAGAGACAAAAGCACCCGCAGCCATGTTGGGGTTCAAGATATGAGCTCCCAAGAACAGCAAGTTCACGTCTCAGCAAGGTCACCTTAACCCCATCAACCCTCAAGGCTAAAGAGATCCCCATTTATTAAAAACCCCTGTCATTTCCAGAACCCTTCAGAGGAGGGGTTTAGGGCAGGGGTGCCCAAAGGCCGTCAGGTTATGGCCTGAATTCAACCCCTCTTTTTCCCATGAGCTTTTTGATCCGTTGATAATAAGTGGATGAACTTGTATTTTGCACGGACAGGCAGGCGGACACACTTGCCGTCATCTCCCCCCGGTCCTCAAGGTCCTCAGCTCCAGCATGTCTTTAATTTCAAGCATGAGTTTCATCCACTGACTTTGCCGTGATGATTCCCAAAAAGCTCAGCCCAAAGTTCACCGAAAGAGGAGACCTTCTCTTGCTTGGGCACAGCTGATGGATGAGGAAGGATGCCTTTCTCTGCCGCCCTTGAAAGGAGCACAGGGCAGCTGAACGCTGCTGCCATGTACAGGTTTATCTGGGTAAATAACAATGCAATGTCAGTAGCTTTATGAAAAATATTAAAGGGGATGAGTCATTCTGAGCATTAAAGCCCAGAACTGAGGAACACAAGAATATCTCTGCATGGCAATGACATCCTGCTATATCTTTGTTTCCAGCTAATTCTATAATCACTCTTAATCAGTGCATTGGAGAGTAGGACAGCCCATACAGCTTTAGGATCAATTAAAAAAAAGAGATCTAAAGCCGCCTTTATGCCTCAGCCACAAACCAGCCACTTCAATTAGGCTGAATGATACCCAATTTCAAATCAAACTGACCTTATGCCTCTACCTCAAGATGATTCACGTTAATTTGTTATTTCATAGAAGAACTTTAACCCAGGAAGACAGATTAATAGCCAGAACTTAATTAGGAAGCATCTGAAGAAGCAAGGGCTACTTTGGCTGCTAGCCATGTTATCCTGCAGCCCAGAATTTCCCCAAGGAGCTGCTACTTTCAGCATCAGGGACCCAACCTGGAGAGATGATATATGTTGTTGTCTGTTCACCATTAGCCATCTTTGCTCTTCTTAAGCCTTGCACTTGAGTTTAGCGTTTCCAATAAGGAAGCTTTTCAGACTTTTAAACTAGTTCATTCTTCGCAAAGTTATGTGTGTGTTTATTTGCCTATGCATCTATCCTTCACTGTAAAGCAGACAGTTTGCTTTGTTTAAAAAGCGTAAACCATGATGATATTCGAATGCAATTGGAATAATCAGACTTCCCTTCAGAAGATGACAGGAGCTTCACACAGTAACTCCATTCAAAACACACGCAACACTGAGCCTGCTGAAGTCGTCAGGGTGAGGAGCAAGAGGGATCCCTGTACCTCTGGCTGACTGCAGCAGTAATTCCCAGCTAGCACGGTAATAACTCAAAAAGACACAGCTTTCTGACATGCTCCACGAATATACTAAGTCTGAGCAGTACGCCAGTTGGCTGCGACACAAACAAGATTGCAGGCAGATCTTGCTGCTCGCAGAGCAGCTGGCGCAAAACACCAAAACCTCGGAGTGAGAGGAGGGTTTCCCTTTGGGAGAGCTAATCCCGCAGCTCTTATCTACAGCAGACCAGGACGGCTATGCCTTGAGAGAACGAGCTCCTTGCTGCGGTGTTTGAGATGGTAAATAAAGTCTTGGAGGAGCAACTTCTCCCCATTGCACTCCTACATGTATTTGTGTGCGCCGGGGAACCCTGAACCTGCTGCAAACCTCGGCACCGGACTTTTTTTGCTCTGGAGTGCAAATGCCCCAGTGCAGCCCCCATGGGTTGTCTCGGCACGGCTGGAGAGGTGCCGAGGACCTCACCTAAGGGAATTTGAGGGCATTTTCTCACAAAAATTTGGTGTCTGGAAGATGCTGCTTTTGGTCCTGCAGAGCAGCAGGCAGCGTAGGATCAGAAGGAAGGGGAATAGAGACTTTTCATCTTGCCTGCCTATCTTCATCCAAAAAAAAAAGTTAACGACGTGTGATTTTCTGTGTATTATCTGCATTTCAGCCAGAATCCCACTTCTGATTAAATCTATATGCTTGATAATTCTCAGCAGATCTCCGAGGAATCAATACTTATTACCCAAAGAGCCACAGCCTCTCTAAAATTAGCGTTAAAGGAAGTGCAAGTTTCTTCCTGCACAACATAACTCGGTAGATGTTACCTCTGTGAGGGCCTTTAAAAACCATTAATGGCTCCCAGGAGAGCGCTAATCATTTTCTACATGTCCTTATCCGCTTAATCCCATTATAAAGATTTGTAGCATGAAAGCCGACCACTCATAATCCCAAGCTCAGATGGAAAGCTGGAATAACAGGGAAATGACATTTGGGAGGAGAAAGAGGTACATTTTGCTTGCAATGCCTGGACACTTGCTACCGCCTTTTCAGGAATGACACAAATAAGAGAGTAAAACTGAATATCTCCAGAAATAAAGGAAAGAGCAGTTTTAAAGAAGTTACATAGAGATGTTACCCAAAAAGTTTATACTCAAGGTCACCCCGCTTCACATATCAAATAGTAAACCTGGAACCACCATTCAGGCTCATAGGAACAGAAACATTTCTCCTCAATAGTCCTGTCATCGCACCCAATAAAACATTTTGATGACTTTTGGGGAATTTCGAAGCCCTGCCTGAGCTTGAGCGCAGACGCGAGGGTATCCCCATCCTGCAGCCACGGCGAGGACAGGCCTCCGGCTGCTCGCCCAGTGACAGCACCAGAGACCAAACTGGAGACTCCCGGCTCCCAGGGCTCCTCTCTAACTGTCTGAACTGAGTTAAAAGGTGCTCTGCTAACAGCTTATTCAATGGAAATCTCATTACCCAGAGCTCTGCCAACAATTTATTCAAACGAAAGCCTTCACAAAGATCTTTGCCAGTAGTTCATTGAAAGGGAATCTGTTATGGGGTCAGATAGTATTTTAATCCAGTGGAAACCTAACAAAGATGGACTTTGCTAATAATAGGGTCAGTCCTGCCAGAATGAAATGAGACCTCCTCTAACAGTCTAAAGCTAAAAAACACATTAAAAGCTGTCTTAGTCTGAGAGGAACCCTAGCCCACTGCCCACCTCATGCAATTACTGTTTTCATACGCCAGCATTGCAGTTAAATAAATTAGAAAAAAAAAATCTGAATATTTGTTTAGAGTCTAAAAGGGTTTAGACCCTAAAACAGTCCAGTTTGTGGACCTTCACCATTTTCCGTCAGCATCCTTCTTATTCAAATCCTGAAGACCCTGCAGAGGAGCTCCAAGGCTCCCAGGGGACTGCAACCACAACCTGAAGCCATCAGTTGAGATCTACTTAGCGCTGCCTACGTGCTCAGCCTTAGCACAAGCAGGACAAGTCTTCGTGCCAAATATCTGAGTGAGGCAGCCAGGATGTCCAGGAAGGTGCAGGCATTAGGACAAGGACTAAGAGAGATTTTTGAAAAACCTAGATTACCCGAGTTTGAGTTTAATAAAAATTTAGGTGACCTGACCAGGCTATCCATCTCTGCAGAAATTTGGAGGAAGTTTTGATTTTGTTCTATCACTAACAAATATAAGCTGGTTCTGATATTGATAGTGGGGGAAGAAGTCAGGGCTTAGTTTTGCCAAAGCAAAGCTCAAGCTGGTTTACTTTGAAGATGCTTTTTCTTAGGGCAGCAAAACTCAAATACTCTGCAGCAATTTAGGATTTCACTTACCTCAGAGAGACAGGGATTCAAAGACATTCAGGTTTATTTTCTAAATAAAACATTTAAAGGCTTAAAAATGCCAAACCTTCTTTCTTCACTGGCTTAAACAGCCACCAGAAGCAGTTGCACGATAAAGACCTTAGTTTACTGCAAGTATATAAATACCTGCTTTTATCTAGACACGAGGCTGTAAATACTAACAGCACAAACGTGTTTACTGCTGTGCTGTGAGCTGGGTGCCTCGGTGGCACAAGGAGCAGGTAATCAGGGATGCCGGAGCAGGGAGGTCTCAGGAGTCCGCCCGGTCCCACCTCCTGCCCCAAAGCTGGGGGACGCACCCCCCGACCAGCCCTGACGAACTCATTCGGAGACCTTAAAGCATCCATAGGTAGCACATCCCCCTCTCCCACTATCCTGACAGGCACCAGATTTTCCCCCAAACATGGCCTTGATGTATCCTGTGACGAACCAAACTGAGTGATGACTTTCCATACAACACTCCTCTTGCCCTCTGAAAATGGTATTTGCTTTTTCTCCTAGCAACTGCATTGCATTGCTGGGCTATGTTTTTATTGTGATCTGTGATGGACCCCTTTTAGCACACACTTCTGCCAAGGTCACTCTTCCCCAATTTGCAGAGTTGATTTTGCCCTGCTAAGAGAAAGGCTTTGCTACCCTTTATACTGAATTTCATCTTGTGCAGAGCGGCAATGCAATGAGCCAAGGTCGAGCTGAGTCGCAATCCTGCCTTCCAGAACGCTTGCAACCTCTTCCACCCCCTATCATTCACAAGTTCTGTAATTGTATCATCTGTTATATTGTCCAAACCACTAATGAAAATAAACAGTGAATAGAAGTGGATCCTGGAGAGACCCATCAAAACCCAGGCCGAGCATGAGTAATAATAACCTGCTTGTATTTCTGGTAATAACGTCTCCTGTGACTACAGTGATATCCAGCACGCTGCCAAATAGCCCAGGATCAGAGAAACAGGACTTCATTTTTTGTTTTATTGAGAGAAATTAAGCTTTTCAGCCATAGGAAAACTGCAGTCATTTTGCTTAACATAGTAACTCCAAAATGAAAAATTAGGGCTAGCCTTCAAAAACATAAAGATGATTCCAACATACCTTAAGACGGAGTATGAGCTGTTTAAATACCAGGGTTGGGTCTGGACCTTCAGTAGGTGTTGCCTGGATTACAGCATAGTCCCAAATGCATGCTGGCTCCTCTACTTTTATAGAAAAGCCTTTCTTTACCCATCTCCCAGGGAGCAGCTGCAGCACATTCCCATCGTTTCCAGCTGAAAAGAGATCTCACCTGCTGGCTGAGCAGACCTCAGGAAAATTAGCATTAAGGGCTTGATGGAAATTGCTAAGGCAGCCTGACTACAAGCCTCCAAGTAATAGATGTGGGTTCTGGGTTTTACAATCTCAAGATGATGCATTATTAGCTGGAATAGCAGGCATGTCACTGAGGCCAATATTTTCCAAGTTGGAGATCAGAGGGAGACCCCCCAGTTTGGGGTCCAGACCTGGCTTTTTAATGGAGCTGTGCATCATTGCTCTGGTGGCAAGGCAGAGGAAAAATACTCCAGCAACAACAGTGAAGCAGTTTTCTTGCTTCAGCTCTGGCAACCCATTTTGCGACGGGATCTTCCAAGAGCAGGGGGAATTCGGTATCAAACTGACTTATATTTTCCCATTAGGAGCCCCTTTGCATATCTTTTGTTCTCCCCCTTGAGGAGAGCTAAACGCTGACAGATGATTAAGGGTTGTTATAACAATAAAAATAAAAAAGCCCGTCAAGTTAAACCAAAATGTATTCACTGGTCTGGTGGTTTTGCCAGCAGCAGCTCTGCAGGCAGTGGGGATTTAGGGGCACATAGATCAGCCTCTTGTTTTCTGTACCCTGCAGAGAAAGCAGAGTGCCTGCAGCAATGTGGACAGGAGAGGAAGCTTCTGCACCTTGTTTCGCAACGGCTCCTCGGTGGCTGGTGCAGCTGAACGGCTGCTGGGCTGTGGGTGCTCTACGAGGCCAGGAAGACTCCTCAGTGCTGAAATCCATGTGCACCGGAGGGTGCAATCCCAAACGCATCCTTGCTCTGAAAGTGCATGTGATAGGGATGGATAAGACCATCTTATTCCTGGCTTTTGTCTTTGTGGTGGGCTGAGCATCTTCATGAGGAGTCAAATGGAAATCGAAGGAGAAGATGCACTCTGTCCTTTGCTGTCTCCATACTGCCTGCATGAGCTTCGTCTCCAGCAGAAACCTGACGTTCACCAAGGATTTGCATAACCCTGTGCCAGTGCAGAGATGTAAGTGGGTACAGGGACATGCCTAACAGCCCCAGGACCTGCAGCCATGCAGCACGGCTCTGCCGTAACGCCTCAGATGGCATCATGTCATCGTGCAATAGGTCCAGGGGTGATGAGAAGCAGAAGAGTAAATTGCTCCACTGAATCTGCAGCAGGAGTTTGGCCACCAGCCGTGAAGTCTTTAAATAGTTAATTAAAAGTAACTGTGGTGCTGCCAAAATTACTGTCAGACAAATGGACACTTGCCTCCTCCAAACTCGGTGTCACGGGCTGCCTGATAGAAACGGGCAAGTGAGCGGTGTGAGCGCTGTGCGCTGCCCACCTCCTGCCTGCGGCTCACCCAACTTCATGCAGACCAAGTTCCTTGCAAAGAATTTTCTATTAGCAGCTAAGCTACACCTGCGACAGCAAGAGCACCTAAAAATAGGGGGGTTTCTCCCCGGCTGGCTGGAAATATTCGCAGAAGAATAAGAAGACAAACAAATTATTTGAATTGTATAACCCAAGACCTGCCAGAGATACTTCTCGAAGCCCGGATAACTCCAGAGCATTCTGCTGTTGCACATGACATCAGGGCTTTCATACGCCATTCACGATCTGCTAGCAAAGAGATGACACACTGCATTTGATGTAAAATGACGACAGCAGGAAAAAAAGCACCATTTTTCGACTACTTAGCATCATAATAGAGCCGTACAGGCCAAAAGTATCTCGTGCTGCAAAGAGGGGGAATTAAAAATTCTCATCACGACTCCCTGTGAAGTGGCTCTTACCGATTCCTGACACTACTGGAAACGGATTAGGAAACACTGTCTGTCCTCTCTGGCCAATGCAAGGCCACATGTTTAGTATGTAGCACACAGCAAGGAGTTAAAAGGGCAGGTACTGCACAAAAGCAGATTAGCCGCGGCAGCACCCAGCATCTGGAAGAACTGCGGCTCTGGCCATGGTTTTTGATCCAGCCAGGATTATCCGTGGCTGTTTCAGACATGGAAAGCCAGTCTGTGATCCCAGTGGATGGCTCTCCACACCACTCCACTTCAAGGGAAAATATGAAGGACTCCACGGGTTCTGGGTCAGCTGCTTTCTCTCTCCGTGGCAGGTTGCCTGTCCAAATGCCTCGCTCGGCTGCCACGAGGAAATGCACAGTTCTGCTGCTTCAGATTAAAAAAACCCACCAGTTTTAATAGCTAGTAGCCTGGACTCTTCCACAAACTTTAAGGAAGCTCTAGAGAGGTTGCTTGATCACACGGAAAAGGGCAAAATGCTGAAAGAGAGGGGCACAGGGCTAGATAAAGAAAAACAGCTTTGGGCTCCCTTGCTGCTGGGAACGGCTGCCACACGCCATTTTGCGCTTCAAGCTGCGATCAAACACATCCCGGGCAGGAAATCAAGCGCAAATTCTGTTTTGAGGACAAAGCACCAAAATTCAGATACATTCCTGGAACGTATCAGGAAAGAGCTGTTTTTTCAAGCACTATTTCTTGAACTCCTGCTGCCCACACAGTACATTGAGGTGAGGTGTGAGCCCCTCCAGACTGTCCCCCTCCTAACGCGTGGCTCCCAAACACCAACCTGTTACCCCAGGAATTAACGTTAAGGGAATTACATCCTGGCAGCTACAAGGCTATGCGTCTGAGCAAAATAACAATGCATGGTTTTTATCCTTAATACCAAACTGCTTGGAAGCCTTCAGACTTCAGTCTCCATCACAAGGTCCTTTGTATGACCTAGTTGCCCCACAGCTCCTTGTTCTTGTCCTACAACCCCTCCCCTTTCTAGCTTTTTCAAAATATGAAGTATCTTGGGTAGAAACAGGTGAAACCCCGGAGCCAGAGATTCACCCTGACAAAGCACCAAAACAATTTGAATCATTATCCAGAGTTCGTTAGATGAACTTTTCCCGCCTGTTAAGTTGGTCAGGAAACTTCAGGAGAGGTTGAGTTCGTTCCATGATTTCAAGGTCCCCACCAGAACAAGAACAGTGTTTCAGGGCGACTGCTCTGCTTCACCCAGCAGCACCCAACCTACGTGAAAAGAGGAGCTCAAGGAGCTGCAGGTAACCAGATTTCATCTTTCTTATGAATGAGAACTTGTTGAGCTGCAGCGGGAGGAAAGCACTCAAGCTCTTACGAAAAATCCCCGACACAAACCTGATTCTCTGGCCTTTACAAAGGCCTTTCAGGCTTTAGGTCATCCCTGAGTCACCGCTGTGAGTCACAGGGGCTTGTCTGCTCTTCTTCTGAGACAGTTTTACTGTCTTCGGAGACATTCGCTGTTCTGCAAGAGGTGCTGTGCCCGGCCGCCGGCAAGCAGGCGCTCAGCCCCTTGCCAGACCTCGCCAGACCTGCTCCTGCAACCCCCTCCGGGCCGGGATGAACCGAGCTGGCCAAGCCACTCCTCATTTTCCCCATGCTTAAAAGGAGAATAAATCCAATTCCCTTATCTCTAAAGTGATTCTGCTATCCGAGGCAGCCTTAAAAATGCTGTAATTATTGTTATCATCCACATAGTCAGGCATGAAACAATTAAATTATTAAAAAGGAAGAGAAAAATAACTCATCCCAGCATTGCAGTGATTTTGCAGAGTCTCCCAACTCTTGCTAACAGGTCTGACGACAACACGGCAGCTTTCCTGCTGCTGGTTGATCTGATCCTGGTAAGTGAAATACTAGAGGAGCACTTACCCGGTTGTAAAAGCCCTGTCTCTCTGATTGTATCTGAATTAAGAGGAATGCGGTTTAAGAAGTGTTAGCAACCTACCTGTAACAAAAACAGTTAGGGTTTTAACACACTTGTTCAGTTTAAAGCAAGCCTTAATGGGCAGTCTATTATTTACTTTGATCTACTAACAGGAATAAAAACTTCTCAACCTGTGCCGTCTGTGTTAGGATTTTATGTTGATTTATTCCATTGAAAAATATGCCCATTTTCCTAACGCAGATGGAGTAAAATTGCAGCAGGCACCATCTATGCCACGCGCTGTTTAAGCCTTTGGAGAAGGACTGCAGAAGTTCGCATGTCTTGCTCACTAGTAGGAGGAGACATTTTGTTTTATGAGTACAAATTTATGGCTGGATGGAGAGCTGCCTGTAAATGCAGCCTGCTAAACAAGTGCACCTCAGGTATTTCATAACGTTAAACCTGCCAAGGTACGTTAGTTAACACGCAATGGTACGTGCTCACGGACCACTGACCTGCTCATTAGCTTGTGTAAAGCAAACCAAACGCCGCTGTCATTAGTCAAGGTGTGCAATTCGCTCCTGATGGGCCACGTACAGCAAGAGCTTTAAGCTGAAGTTACTGGGAGAAAACAATTGAGGCCACGGAAGGGGAGAAAACGGTGCAAGGAAAATAGTTGCACGCCCTGGAGTTATCTAGCAATAAATAAATGTATAATGGCACAGGGCGCATGAACAGGGAGGTGCAAAAATAATCAAGAGAGGGAAGAAGCCCCTAACCCATCAGAGGCAGAAGCAAACAGCACGCAGGGTGAAGGGAGCGGGTGTGCGTGGGGTGGAGGTGAGCAGCATGAGACAGAAAGTGGAAATTGCCTTAGGGGTTAGAGGCAAATACAAATATACTTTTTTTTCTTTTTTTTCCAAGTGTGGAATACCAAAAAGGATCGTTGAAAGAGACTCAAGGGGCCTCTGGAAATACGGTGGGATCAGACTGCTGACAGAGGAAATAGATGTTGCTGAAATATTAAGAATGCGTTGCCTTGGTATTTGCTAAGAAAGATGGGCAAGAGAGAGGCTGCAAATGTGACCCTGCAGGGGAGGGAGGAAGGAATAAATTCCACCACATGGAATAAAATGCGAAGTATAATTTAGCATAGAAAATCTCTTAATGAAGCCACTGCCCCCGCCGCAGCAGCCACAGAAGTGAGTTGTCCTAAACAGCAAATTACTACTAAATAAGAATTGTTTATTCCAGAATTATTATTAAATAAGAGGAGGCAAAATTAAGAAGACACATTCTTTGGGTGCAGATCAAGTGCGGACCGTTGCAGGGGAAGCAGAGGGCCGGCTGCAGGTCCCCCAGCACCCGTGGCAGCCCCGGGCCCCGAGCCCCCGCCAGCCAGCCAGAGCCACCAGACCGTCCCACCGCTCTCCAGCAACGCAACGTTGGAAGAGGTTCAGAGAAAGACATCCAAAGCGGAGATAGTTATCTGAAGCAAGCAGAAATCTCTGCAGCTTTGGAGATTGCACCTGTCACTAGAAATAATTGGAGCTGAGACTTGCTTCCGTTTTTTCCCTACCTTTTTTTTTTGTCTAACAGCTGTTTCTATAGGTGACGCTGGCAGTATATGTCTGAAAATAACTGCAGGCTACTGATGTGCTCTTCCTGCTTGGCCCAGCGCTCCGCAGAGCATGAACAAATGCGATCAGCACATTTTTTTCCAAAGGTGAAAGATTCATTTCAAGGGCTCTTACATCTCAAGAATATTTACACTGCTCAGAACAAATCTTGCCTGTGTTGATATACCGAGCATAGTCGCTTTATTTATTATTATTCTTTTATAAAAATCAAAATCGCTAGATTTTACCCAGGCAAACCGAGAAAAGTGCTGGTGTAACAGGAAAAGCATAAATGAGGGAGTGGAAAGAGGATGGACAGGGACAGAAAAAGGAAATGAAGATTAGAAATAAAAAGGAAAAGCAAAAGCCCTTGTCTAAAGCTCAGGAAATGAGCTGGCTTCTCAGAAATATGAGTACAAGAAAAGAGCTAGGACAGATATGAATGACTAAGGAAATCACAAAACCTATCAAGGAAAATAAGGTTTCTGACATTTGAGGCATCAAGAAACATAAAGAATAACAAAGGAAGCATGAATCAAGCCCGAAAGGGTAGAGAAAACAGACTGGAGTTCATGTGGAGAATGCGATTTTCTATTATCTGAATATAAAATATTAAAACAGAGAGAGTGGCCGAGCATTCACCCTTCCTTCCCCAAGCACCGCCGCGGTTGGTGTACTGCATCCCGATATCACAAGGTGGAAAGAAATGTACAAAAACTGGGATAATTTAGGAAAAAGGGATTCATCCACTTCTGGAAGAAGGGCTGCTCGGCAAAGCAAAATAACCACGCGGACCGGTGTATTACGCTTGGATAACTAGAGGAGAAAAATGCTCTCCCATGATTTATCTGCCAGTTCACGGGGTGAAGATCTTTTGGTTTTAGGTTTTTTTGATCCTGAGTGCCGAGCATCAACAGTCCGGTGCCGGCGCAGGTTATTTTCCATGCTGTAAAAGCTGCCCCCAACAGCTCCCTGTTCTGGTGTTGCTGCTTTATTAATGGAGCCAGAGGAGCAAGCCGAGATGCAGTTTTGAGCATCCTTGTGCAAAATCATGCTGCCCTGCAGCACGGGTTCTCCGTGCCAGGCGTTGGTTTCAAAACCGGCCCTTCGGCACTGCAGAAATGTTCCCCAAAACACCTCCGCTCCACTTATCCGTCTCTCCCTTTGCATTTAGATTGGCACTTTGCTCACCTCAGCACCCGCAAAGCGAGCCGAGAGGTGGAAAGAGCAGAGCGAGACGTCGCTCCTGGAAATTGGCTGTTGAGTTTGAATGCAATTCCCCAACTCTTGGTGCTTGTTAGAGACTTGCAGGGTCAAAAGAGAAAGCGCCAGAAAACGCATTCCCTGAGGCGGTGTTCGCTCTGCTGTGATGGCCCCAACACCTGAGGGAGGAGGAGCAGCGGGGTTCGCAACTGGGACTCCCCAAGGCAGTGGGGATTTCTCCTGGAAGACCTGGTGACTGGGCCACGCGCGCGTTGAACCACAGTAAAAATGCTCTTTTTTCCCCAGGGAGGATTTGCTCGCGAGAACCCCGCAGATTTGCAATGGCAGGACAGAACAGGCATGGCTTCAGGTGGATGTTCACGGAGAAGATGTGGAGAACACCCGCGTGGGGTCTTCGCACGGGCTCAGCTGCGATGAGCCGAGCCGGGAGCCCAGCCGGCTCTCCGACACCGGCACAGAAGCAGGGCGCCGCCAGCGCCGTGCTTAACGAAGTGACAGACATGGGGGAATAACCCGACTCCTTCCTTGGAAAAAGAAAACACCATTTTTTAGCAGTAAAATCTGTCTGCAGATAACACGGCAAACTCGACTGAGTGGCTCAAAGGGACGAAACACCTGTTTTGAAACAAGCACCAAAGACTCTATAATTTGCACTGGTTTTATCAGAGGGTCAGAAGTTCATGTTTTATCTGCGGTAAAGCGGTTTGCTCCAGAGATCCCAGAGCTTCCCTGGTGGTGACACCGGTCTTACAGGCTGAATAGAAATAGCCGGATAGGACACTCCATAAAGATATAATTCTTGGTTTAGATGCTTCATAAATCATACTCTTTATCCCTTGGGCATCCTACCAACTTCCATTATCACGTTCTTATTCTAGTAGGCACAATCTCAGTACAGCAAATCCCCCATTTTCCACAGCTTTCAATCACAACTAAAGAGTAAAGATGAAAAATCTGCATTTCAAATCATTGTTTGTTGTTATGACAACATAGCGTGAATTTGGTCCTTGCTGCAGCTTTTGCAGTCTCAGGCTTCAGGGCATTTCCGAAGCTTTTATGAAGGGAGCACATTTGTAAGACACATATGCCACAAAGCCAAAGAGGTTAGCTTCATGTGATGTAAAATATCAGGAGAAGCCTCCTGGAATATAATTCCAGAGAAAATTATCTCAGCGGCTAAGCAGAAACATTTCCTCCTCACAAACTTCCCCATAACACGTCAAACTACACACCCTGGTACAAAAAGACCCAAGAAGGGTCTACTGAAGGTGCAACAGAGTGGTGGCCCTTCTTTCCATCAGAGGAGGTTTTGGTGTATGGGATTATTCAGCAGGTGCATGAGCCTCATCTTCCACACCGTTGAGAATGTGGATAGACGTGAAAAAAGAAAAAGATAAAATAAGCGTACAATTGGGACCTTTGGATCCAGTAAACTGCAATACAGGAGCGCACGTGATCAGCGGCTTCGCAGCTTTTAGGGCCAAAACTGATCAGTGTGAGTGCCTGAGACAGAGCACAGGCCAGAGATTTCACCTGATGATTTCTGAGAATCCAACTCAATGTATTACCAAAAAACCCCAGCAACTATTTATCTACAGTCTAGAATTAAAGATTTTCCTCAATGTCAATAAAACACACTAAAGGCTCTCTCTTAAGGCATCATCTCCCACCCCAGCCACGGTGACTGTTACCGTCCTGCGCTGCCACGCTACCTCCATCCAACAGTTTCACCTGGGCAAAATAGGATATTATTGGGATATTTTGAACAGACGCATTTTGACATGTTACTGATTAATTTTTTTTATTTTATAGATTATTTAGAATGTTAAAGCTGCTCAGAAATCCCAGTTACCCTTGTTGATCACGTGAACTTCAGCCCTTCGGCCGGCGAACGCGGTGCTCAGGCCAGTCGCATGCAGCAAGCAGCACAGCCTTGCAGCCGTGCTGCTGGAAAAAACACGGGGAAATAGGCACATCCAAGTAGCCACAGCTTTTATTTCATAAAAACAAAATAGTAAGATCACTTTTAATATATGCAATTCAAAAAACAGGTTTTAACCGTACGCTGACCATGAACCGAGAAGGCAGAAACCTATGTACCGTGCTAATTTTACCTACCTATGTGTACGGACGCATGCTGGACGGCGTGCAAAGACACAAGGAGACATCTCACGTCACCCCTGTGCACACAGAGATGCCCAGGGAAAGGGGAGTGAGGTTAAACTGAGCCATGAAGAGAGGCTTGTCCAAGGCTGACGTGGAGTCAGTGGGAGGAGGCAGCGGCTGCCTCTCCCAAAATACTGTTTCGTGGATGGGATAACACACGGAGCAGAGTCCCACACGAGCGACAATCATGTTTTACTCTGCAGATTTCATGTTACAGCACTTTACAACAACGTTGAGACTGAGAAGCAATCCCTACCGCAATTAATAATTAAAAATACATTAGTGAAAGCAGATAACACCTCAAACTAAGACACTTCAAGAGACTGTCGGGACACCCTTTATGTTATTGCTGGAAATGAATTTTAAAGGTGTCTTTTCTCACTTTTTAGTAGCAAAACATTTAATTTCTGCTATTACATGTGTGTCCCTTAAAGATAGGGAAGAAAGGAACAAAGTTCTTTTCAGGAAGCACTGACTTTGATCAAAAGCCACTAAAAAGTATCTGAAAGGCAGATGCCTTGTAGAAAGCATCCTCAGCTCCCCTGCCTGGATGAGATTAGAAAAGTCATCTGGTCTGCCAGGATTTTACAGAAACTGGAGAAATTCAGAGGCCACGAGACTGACAATGAAACACGTCGCTTGATGGAGATTTGCAAAAGGGCATCACAGGGACGGAGGCACCAGGGGTACGTGAAAGCAAACGCCGCAGCCCCTGCGCGGACCCATGAAGAGAGACCCACGTCCTCGGGGAAGTCAGGATCTGGTTGCACAGGGGAACGCCGCAGTGGTATGGTTCAATTGTGGATGAACGCATCTTTGCAACGAAGGAAGATAAATAAGGAAGGCGTTGCTAGCCTTTCTCCTCCTAGCTAACGCAGGAAATATTTATTTGTTTTGAACCGTTCAGTGCCAGCCTGGCTCTGCAGATTTCCGTCACCTGCACTTGCTGCAGTGGCTCGCCCAGAGGTGAGATGAGCTCAATTATTTTTCATCACATCCCTCTTAAACGCGGAGCACAGGTCTGCTTCCATCCCATGCGACAGTCACCGCAGGCAAACAAGGATGATGCAAACCCTTTGCCTAGAAATACAAACACTTAAATTGTGGTCCCTTTTTTCAAAGCCTTTTTTTAAATTATTATTTTATTAAGAAAGACAGAGCACCCAAACTTCCAGGAGAGGTGCCTCAGCCAGAGGGAGGTCTGAGGTGTACCAGCCGTGTGCCATTAAACACTGTCAAACCACAACCAGACCTAAACCAACTACGTGTGCTGCGGTACGGAGGATTATTGCAACAGTTTGATTTTGCTGGAAGGGCAGGAGCACCTCTGAGCTTTCCCAGCAGCAGAAGCATCTCCTCACACTGCGTACCAAAGGGATTGGCCAAAGCTAAGTTGCTGCTGGTGAACCTCGTTGGACTCCACTTGGGGCACCAATATCATGCCCTGTTTTTCCAAAAACACTGGTAGACATGCAGGGACCATCAGTTTTTGGGCAGTGAGCGCTGCTTGGCCAGGATGCTGTAGCACCTTGCCCTTTGTATGGGTTCCTACACACCAGGTAGGAAGAGGACACGACGCACAGATGTGTGCTTTGGGCTGCCATCCCCGGGGCTTCACTCCCCATCCCTGCACTGCACAAACCTCCCCCTGGCTAAAGGCCCTTTCAGCTGTTAGCGTGGGAGAGGGGGGACCACGGTGCCTCCCGACGCCCGGCTGCGTGGGGGGAGCGAGCAGCCGCAGCCAGCCGCACTGCTGGTCTCTCTGCCATTCGCATGGCCCACGCCAGCCACTCGCCGGCAAGATGCTCCATTGCGGGGACAGCAAGGGAGCTCCCCTTAAACCTTTTGAGCATCTCTGCCCGTTCTGTGAACACTAATTTCAGAAGCACTTGCTAAATTTCGCCTCTGTCTGGCTGTGCACAGGCACAAATTCAGAGCTGAGAGAGGAGAGAGCTACCGATGGGTCTGTTGGCCTGGCAGGGAGTCAGATCAGCATCAAGGGACCTCTTCTTTGGGGAATAAGCAGGAATTATCTGCTAGGACAAACAGAGACTATTTCAAGCTACCAGCTCCCTGAGGGTGGAAAGACAGCGACATACGAGGCTGCCCACCGTCTCCTCCTGCACTGGTGCAGCTCTCAAGCTCTCAGAGGTGCTAATCCCACGGGCTTCATCCTTATGGGTGCCGATGTCCCTCAAATGCAACTTAAACTCAGTAGATAAGGGAGGATGACCCATATCTGACAAGGCGAAGCTGAAGGACAATGTTACAGGGGAAAGGGTTAGTGAGGAGCAAAGGGGGATCTCTGAACAGACGTGACAACGGGGGGTCTTCAGGAGGAGGAGGAGAAGGAGGAGAGATCCGTGTGTCCTGGGCTGGTGGGGAAGGCATTCCCAAGGAAGAGTCCTGCAATCATCCCTGGGGTAATGAGGGACCAAACTGCAGCGAAGCTAAGTGTCAGCATCTAACTGAAATAAAATCAGTGACAAAGTCCATAATGGTTTTACTGCATTAAAGAAAAACAAGTGTTTGTACTAAACTATTGCCATCTGTCTTCAGCTGAATGCGTAGCCACATGTCGATGGCAATTTATAAATAGATTGAGAGCCTTATTAAAGGTCAGTAAAATTGTCCTGACTCCTTCTCTCTCCTCTCATTGGCATGAATAGCTGCCATTCATTCTGGGGAGAGAGTTTTGCTTGTACTGAATCGAAAAAAAATCCCAGCGCACAATCTGCACTTTTTGTTGTGTGTTCACTGCATTAGTGCAGTTATTCAGCTACAGATGTTTATTTCAGCCCGAGCCCAGACTGGGACTTTACTCAGCCCATGGAGTGAATAAAAGTCACCAAAAACACAGTGAAGGGGTCATGCAGGGAGAAGCTCTTCCCTTGTTTTTTATTTCATACTCCCCTGCACACGAGGAACCCGTGGCAGTCCCGTGAGTCAAGGTTTGCTGCATCTGAAGAGCCTGACTGCTTGCCACCTCGTGACAGTTTGGTGAGGACCACGGCAGCGATAACCTGTTAACCACCTAATTGCCACAAAACAACCCCAATTACATTTGGTATCTGCAACACGCAGCGATTGCTGGAAACTGTATAAAGCGGTAACTCAGGCTCATGCAGCAAATGTTACCTCCCCACGCCATCCCCATAAAGCTGTGCCTGCATTACCAGTGTGTCCTGGCAGGAGGAAAAGTAAGGAAATATTTCACTTTTTAATGCGGCCATGAATATGGCCATTTTCCAAAATTTGTTTGAAGATCCTTTGTACTTAGCCTCTTGTAGGCCAGCAGGTTACTAAGTCCCCGTCTTGCATTACAGCCCCTGACCTACGAGGGAGGCATTAACTGGCTGTAGGCAGGAGGTACAACATACTGAGCGTCTGCGTGCTCAGCTGGCTACTCAAGATTATCGCTCCGTAAGATCCATAAAATGTCAAGCAACAGCAGCTTTATAAGATTTTACAAACATCCATCTAATATATTTCATATGAGAGTTCATCAAAAGCAGAATAAGGATCTCCAATTTCGCAGAAAGCTAAACGTATATATATTTAGAATATGTATATTTAGAAGAAAGCAGTCACAATGATATTTCAATCAGCCTAGCAATAGGATTATCTCAGAAACAGCCACATGCTGAGTTTTCATTAGCATGTAGCATGACAAAGATTTCATCACCCTAATAATTTTTCAAGCTTCCCTAATATTCATGATTGCCCATTAGTTCCACTGCCTCAAAGTCACCCCTTATGTTTTTTGTTATTAACCACAAAGACAGAAAACAAAATGAGATGCAACCTGGCAAACGCAAACTAATGACATCCGGGGGAAAATAATTGGAAACAGACATTCAAGGAGGAAAAGATGTCTTGGAGCCACGGTAAATGTGACTTAATTTAAATGGTGGACAATAAATAAGATATGAGTTTGCAGCATGAGGTATGTGCATAAACTGCCAGTAGGTTTTCAAGCTGCATAATAACAGGTTCCCATTGCAGATCGGGGAGGATATCACCCTGTTCTTAAACGACCCTAGAATAATCTCGCCTTCACCTCGCAGTGGAGAAAAGCAGCCCAAACAACCTGTTACCGGAACACTCAATTACCACAAAGGTTAAAAAGGATCCCTAATACGTGCAGCATAGCGAGCTGACATGCAGGGCTGAATGTGCTGAAAACATGCCAGTGCCAAAGGCGTGGAGGAAATGAATAGTTTGAGGAGGACAGAGCTAGAGACAAAGCAATGAAATGAAATAAGGCGAAATTCAGGCTGGGGATGGGAAAATACACCCCCAAAGCATCTATATGCATATATGCTTCTATACTTATAACCGTATACATATGTATGTATATTTTAGCTTCAAGAAGAAAAATCTAAGGAAAGGAGAGAGAATCCCCCGGTTTTGACTTCTGCAGGTCCCTGGCGCTCACTATGATTTCCATACAGTGGTGGTCAAAAAGGACCTGCAGGAAATTTTTCTGGATTACCAGGGAGATGCTTTGATTTCCTTCTTCGTAATCTCTTGTCATGAATGCGCCAACGGGCCATTCCCAGACTGAGCCCCCCTGATCTCCACCCAATGACATTAACACCTCAAAAACTAAGTTTCTTTTAGCAGGAACATGGTTTAAGACCTAAGATGACTAACACCCTTGTATGCTGTTTTTTAGTTTAAAAGCTGTTTAGCTTTTTCTGAGAGCTTAGAGAGAAAAATCACCCAAACAATGACAAACTGATTGAAATCTTTTCCTTTCCTTCTTGCCGGAAAAAGTCGGCATCAAAAAACAGTGATGTATGAGACGCTGAACGACGTGCTGGATTTATTTTAATCGGGGGAGTATACGGGGAAAGGAAACCATCTCGGGGAGGACAGAGGAATTCAGCAGCTGCTTCTGCACGTTGCACGTCGCTGCCAGGCACTCCCTGAGCCTCGAAACATCTTCTGGAGAACAGCAATGACCACTAAAATGGTACGATCTAAGCCTGCCTCTACTGAAGCACTAGAAGAGTTTCTATTGTTTAGATAGAGCTAGAATTAGACCATGGTCAAATAAAGACATGAAGAGAGAAGTTCAGAAATGCCAAATTCTTTCCTTATTATGTTTCCTTATATACGTTATGCTAATGTAAACTCTTTAGGGCTCTGGAAACTCTGTGTCTATTAGCTACACCTCATTTTCCACTGAATTACAGCCAACTTTTTTCCAGTGTATTTTATACGAGCTTCTTGCAGACAATAAGGAAACATTAGGAAGCTCGGTTGGAGTAGATAACTCACGGGTTTCCATTTAACAGATGGGTAAATAAGGGAGAGGGGAAGGTAAAGGCAAAAAACCAATCTCCCCTTCTGAAGGCCACCGTTACACCTTTGGTGCATAACAAAATTGCAGCTAAAATTGCAAATTGCCAAAAATTAACAAGTTTTGGTGAACAAAAGCAAGATAATAGATTTTTTTTTTCTGACATACACATCTGTTTGTTAGAGCTGTCTCCCAGACCACTACAGCTGCTCACATTTTAAAAAAACAGCAAACACTTCACACAATATTTACAAAAGGAATTAGGATCAGAATGCACACAAATAAACTTCGCTTAGAAATGTTTTGGCAATAAAATGTACTTGGTAAATTTTTATGTATCCTCTTAAGCAACCAAGAAAATATAGGTGGTTTGATTCTGGTGATGTAGGCAAGGACAAAGTAGCCCGACCTGGGGAAAAATGGAATATTCTATTATAAATTTTGCCTACTTTTCAGTTTGATGGCGAGTGGGTTATTTTGGTATGTCTCACATTAGTTTTAGAGTTAGGAAATACAGGGGCTCTTCCTGCATGACCTTTTTGTTACAGCTGAGCACTGAAAAACTCACCTGATTTTATTAAACCGCCTGTTTCACACCATTATGCCCACAAGGGCTTCTGATCGTGAGGGTTATACGGGCTCCTGGCCTGAACATTCATAATGATGTTTAGATGAGCTTTAAAAATTTAAAATATTTCTAGTGGTGATTTTGCAGTAGTTAATCAGTTCATGATGGACTCTAAAAACATGTTTTTTCTAATCTTGATTTCACAGTACGTGGCCTGACCAAGAGACTTACAATCCCCGGTGCCAACCTTGCCTCTTGTCTTGCATAGTTTTATGATTTTATTTTTTTTTTCCTTCAACCAGAGTATCCGCTCCCTAGCGAAACCACTGAACTTGTCAGGTGGGTTTTGAGAAATAAAAATTTCGGAGGGGAAAGAAGTGCTGAAACATCCCTGTGGCCTCTCCCCTCCCTGGAGCCTCTTTCATTGCCGTGGGGCACGGAGCCCTCCAAAGCCAGTAGGATTTGTGCATTGGGATTACCCAGCCCCGGGCTTTTACCTGAGCCCTTCGCAGCTGGGTTGCAGCCTGGCAAAAGTCTTCTCGCTGTGGCCCTTTAAATGCCCCCCAAATTTTAACAGTATTTTATGAGAAAAATGAAAATATAATTTACTAAACATACTAGCTGAAATAAAGAAAAGAAGCCCCAGAATAGATACTGCTGGGGAAAAATAAGCCCCTGAAACCCGATTTTACTTTTGAAAATTATTCATTAGAACCATTGGCACAAGATTTTAAGCACACAAAAGCAGAAGGATTAAAAAAAAGGCATTTGAATGTCACGCAGAGAGTGAAAACATCCAGAAATGAAGTAGGTAAACAAGTAATTCATAACCTTTCACGGTTCAGGGACTAAGCATGACATTAACTGCTTGTAGGTCAGAAGACACTTCTTATTAAGCAAATTAGTCCTGAGACCTCTTCATTTCTCCCAGTCGTCCTGCCTCTGACCCGTACTGATTTGCGCTTCCCCACCCGACCGGCGCTTTCCTTAGAGAAAATTGTCGAGGGAAGCCGCTCCTCACACAAACACATCTGAAACTCGCGGGCAGAGCGTGAGCCCAGGTACACCTCCGGCATCAAAAGTAGATTAACAGCTTCAAGGAAAAAAAATAAATCTCCTTCCGTGCCAGCACCATTAGCGATGAAAATAAATACAGGACAAGAAATAAACAGCTATATAAAGTTAGAGAGAACTGTTTCTAAATTAGATGCTTTCCAGAGTTCTCACTGTGCCACAAGCGAGTCCTTACAGCAGCGGGCAAGTGGCAAATGTCAGAAAAGGGCATGGAGATGGTTCTGGGAGAGGTTCTGTGAACCTCTATGGAGAGGTTCATAGCCAAATTAGCACTGGAAATGTAACTGCGAAGCCCCGAGGGCTGGCACAAAGCGTTCATTAATAAGAAATCTGTTGCTTTTAATGACTTATAATCACTGATTTTGGGATATGCGATTGTAAAAGGAGCAAAACAGATCCTTGGCACCTGCCATTTACCATTCCTGGCATCTATTGAGGACCACATAAAACCTGCCCAGGGATCAATGCAATCTGAAACAAACGCAGCGTTTGTAGCTCACCGTGATCATCTGCTGACCAGGGAGACGAAATGCCCATTGCGGCACAGCTGAGCAAGGCTGCAGGTGAAGGCAGCCGGTACGAAAACAAATGTATCGGGGCGTCTTATGAGACATAGGATGCCTGCTGGTGAAATCCGCTTGCTATACCCAGCCCTGCTTGTCCACGCGTGTGCTAATGCACCGCATGAACATGGACGGACACGGAGCGCAGAGTTGGTGCAAAGCCCCTGAAGTCGGTGGGTGTCCTGCCACCCACCTCAACGCACTTCAGCATGAGTAAGGGGCGATGGGCACGTAGCAGCTTGCTGATTAAAACTGTGCCAGCATACTCTCTTCTCTACCACGGTCGCTTAGATTTGTGTCCAGATGAGGTTTGGAAAACAGCTTCTCAGTCTAGGGGGACGAAGGGGAGGAAGGAGGAGACAAATGCATAATTCTTCTCAAATCATTTCTTCACCTACTATTTTAAAAGTGCAAGGAGTCCAGCAGAAACTGGACTTTTCAAAATCAGCTTTGAAGAACTGCCCAAGCAATGAAGCCAGTTAATTTTCTGAGTTATGTTTTTGCATTTACCTAATGAGCTTCCAGTCCCTACAGCCTTGAATCTGCAGCCTGGACTTAGGATGACTTTTGTGCCCCAAAGCATCGCGTGAAGCCCAGCGGGATGCCTCATCCACCATGCAGAAGCACGGAGGAATCCAGGTGTAGGTGCCCACGTTGCTGCAGGGTGCTATGGCATCCAGGTCCCGTCCTGCAACCTTTCTACAGCATTGACATCTCTTCGAACATAAATTTTCCCTCACCGCCATCTGAGCAGGCTATGAGAAATTTTCTAGACAAGCTTGTGATCTCCGGGGCTAACCCTGCCTGACTTTACTGGGGATGAGCTAGCGCACAGAGTCCTGTGGCCAACCTCCTCCCTTTTAAAACATGTCAATTTATCTTCTCAAAGGCTTCGAGATCTGCAAGTGAATTACATGACTGGTATCTGTGAGGGGCACTAAGCACATACTTCTCATTCTCGTTACACCAGAAAATTCTCATTTGCCTCCCAAATAGTTTAGATTATTTTTAAGCACATGCTCATCTGTTGTGTTGCATTCCCTTACTAAATTTTGGTTTGTAAATTAAACAGAATCTACATAGTAATTAAATACAAGGTGATAAAATCCAGTCCACACTGAAAGCTACACTAAAAAAACACTGAGGTTGAGAAGTTTGTAGGGGGTGAGAATACCCCACCACACACTCAAACGTACCCCTATTTCTACTACAGCTCCTGGTTGCTGGCCTCTGCTTTGATTAAACGGCAGGACGTCACCAGCCTGTGCCCGGGTGCGCTGGGTTAGGAGGTGCCAGAGTGACAAATTCTCCCATTGCAGCAAAATGCACTTTCGGAGCCACACGTAACACAGACAGCAATTCAAAGGCAGAGCTCAGCCAGTCCTCATGGAAACCTTGCAGCACTCCAGTCCGTTCACCCAGTTTGAAGGGTTCGGTCTCGGGCGGCTAAAGCTGCCTTGCCTAGCTATACCTGCTTTAATGAGAAATGAAAATTTCCCCTTTATTTCTGCTACTGTGATGTTTGCGATGTTTTGCTGAGGAGCAGCTGCACACCAGAGACCTGTGCAACTGCAATAGCAACGAAAAGGGGTTTTTTGCACCTATTCTACCCCTTACAGGCTCGTACGGGACATTTTCCCTCATGCCATCTGGGCGTCCCCTTGTCAGACAGCCTGGCTATCACATACAGTATTTTTTCCAAGAAGTGTTGTAATGTTTTATTCACTATTATCTGCAAGAAAGCAGGCGAATACAATGGAGGAGAAAGGGCAATTCCACAGGGCATCCGCAGCTGGCAAAAGATATCCTGAAGCAGGCTGGAATTACAGAATTATTTAGTAACATAAGAATTATGAAGTTGGGGGCGGGGGGAAGAAAAAAACCCCCACAAACTGCTCTTTTGTCCTCATATTTCTTTCTTTGGCTTACGGGCCTGAGATAACAATGACTGTTCCTCCCTGGGTGTGTGAAAGTTAGGATCTGCGGAGCCTGGGGAATGCCGGGGTGGAGAAAAAATATTCCCAGCTATTCACTCTGGCGCTGGAAGCCCAAAGCTGGCGCTTCTCCGAGGAACAGCCCTGCCTGCAGTGGTCCCTCATTGGGATGGCCGAGTGCAGCAGCGCAATTACATGTCTGTAATTAGAACCGTCTGCCCGAAGAAGCAGTCATGGCTGTGGACAAAATGGCAGCCGTCCATGCGGGAAACCTCCCCGACTCTGCGTGTTTAAAGGAAATTTTCCTCCTCGCACACTGCCAAATGCACGGCATTAACGCGCGGGGACCCAGCGTGGGCTGCAGCTCGGTGCAGGGGATCGGAAAGCCATGGGCAAAGAGCTGCCTTTTCCCTTTCATCCACCTGGGGACGTGAGAAATGACGCTGGGTGTGCAGAGAGAGAAAGAAAAAAAAATAAAAGAAAAATGGGAAAAGCAGCTTTGGTCAAACATTTATCAACCGTCTCGTTCTCACAAACAGAGCTGGGGGAGCTGCGGATACAGCAGCCTTGAGAGCTTCATGCAAGATTAATGCCAACGGGGATACCTCGGCCAAAGCGCACATTTCAATTCTGCACGTCGGGCTGGCAAATATGCAAAATGAACAATGCTCTGCTCGGGCGGCGGCCCATCCGGACGTGCCTCGGGTGCCACGCTGAGCCTGACCGCGGCCCCGGCTCCCGCTCCCTGCACCAACTCGCTCGGAGCCCCCCGCTCAGTTATCCCCTCCAACGGTAGAAAACGCGCGGCTCAGAAAGAGCATCTCTCTCGCTCACACCCAACCTGTTCTGTCTGCCTTCGCCGTGTTTCGCAGCGAGTCCCATCCCCGGGTGGCCGCTCTGTGCCTGAAGTGAAAAATACTTAAGCTCATTCAGATGTTCTATATTTCTTCATTTTAAGGCTTTTGCTACAGAGGCTTGCTAAAGGAGCAATGCACGTGAACACACCACACGTGGAAGAAGCATCACCCGGTAGGGCTGGACCAGGAGAGCTCTTCCCACATTTGCTAAGGACTGCGCGACCGGAGCCACTCTCCCACTTTCTCCCTGCCTTGGTAAAACATCATTTACCTTTTATAAAACCAATGTTTTTATCATTTACCCATCATAAAACAAGGCAGAGCTGGACAGCCTGCCTTTCCAAATTACATGGAAACATCCAGAAACCCCTCCACTACCCCGCTTCACCCACTCTCCTGCAGCGTTACCAAATCCAGACCTCCCGAAAGCCTCCGCATTTTGGCCAGGGGAACAATTGCAAGGTGTCCACAATAGAAAGTTCTGGTTTCTTGTGACTTGTCTTTCCTTTTTCTTACAGCTCCTGTGTTTTCCCGACTGCTACTCAACGTTTCAGGGGACGTGGGCTTTTATTTTTGACTGAATGATTCAGTTCCGATGTGATCAATTGACAGTCAAAGCTGGGATGTTAAGAAAAAAACACACCAAATACCATGAGACTTTCTGATAAAATCACAGACGTCGGCGAGACTGGATGAAATAAGACACTTCCGAGAGTTTGCCCTAGATACCAGATGCAAATCAAAGCTAAACAGGCTCTGAAACTTGAAGTGCATGCAGCTCCCCACTGATTTCATCTGGAGCGGTGGGTGCTTAAAAATCTGATGCGAGATATTTAGCTCCTTCAGTAAAAATGAGGGCCCGAGGGTCTCCCATCAAGCAGAAACCCTGTGCAACGAATCCCCCAGCTCTCACAGCATACGCACAGGCAAACGGAGAAAAGCAGCAAAGGGGGAAACCACTTGAAACTGGGCTTATGAGCAAAATTGGCCGAGGGCTGCAGGAGAGGAACCTCGCCCTCCACAACAAGCCAGGTCCCACCGGGCCAGGCAGAGGAGCCCCTCGAGCAGATGCTGCCCGAGCAGGCTCTCGCAGCTAATGCTTCTCATCACGCTCATTGCTTACATGGATCTTTAGATGAATAACAATGCGACGTGAGGGTTTTTTTTCTGGCAAAGCTGGGCTTTTTTGTCCCTTTGCAGGGCTCTCGTTTGCTCCAGCGTAGCAGATACCAGGATGATTTGTGTGTGCAGCACGATGACCAAGGGCGGGCTAAGCACAGCATTAAATACCAGAAAAAGAGGCTGCCTAACCCTAACCCTGCTATGAGGAACCTATTGTCTACCAGTTAAAAGCAAGTAGTTAACACACGCACAGGGGCCACACTCAAAATACTTGGTTTTTACTTAACAGCTGCTATTTGGTTACCCGAAGGCTAAAAAAATGGTTTATTGTGGACATAACTGTGCACAGATGAACATAAGGGAGATGATATCTACCTCCCGAACTGAAGCAGCTCTCTAGTCTAACTGGCCAACTGCAGTTTTCTGCAGCAATGGCATTGTTTCTTTCTCCCAGGTGATTTTCTAGTAGGAGAGGTGATTAGAAGAGCTGATAATGTGAAATAAAAGCTCTTCTGGAAATTTTTATAGTTCATGAGTGCTACGCAGGAACGTTGGAGTCCATTTACACAGCCTCTATATCCTATGTATCTTAGGCGAGAATAGTATCACTAAAGGCATCCTCTCTCATACTCTGAGAGCCACATCTCTTTTATCTCCGCACGGGTTTGGGTACCGGCTGCCCTGCCCGCTCGCCCTGCCCCGCACCACCTGCAGCCAGAGCGGAGCGAGCACGTACAGGCACAGCTCGGCTCTCCCGGGCAGGAGCTGTGTTATTTAAAGCATGCAAAGAACAGTTTCTCGGCATGCTGTGATCTAATGAGTCCTGGCACCCGAAGGTGCCGAGATGCAAACACTTAGTTCCCCAGGGTGGTAGCTGCTCTAAGCACCCGACATGAATTTTCATAAATAATCCCCTTTTTTCGCTTTTTTTCTATCACCAGGAGAAGCCTGTGGTGTAACAAGAATATCCCAATAACCTGGCCAAATATGAGCACCCAAAAGCCTCACGCAGTGTGGGCTTTGCAATTAGCTGCTCATTTCCTGGGAAACAAAGAGTGACTTGAGGGTTGTTTAATCCTTCTGCCAGACTTAACACGATGGCCTGCAGATATATCAGAGGCACCTAGCCTGAGGCGCACGCCGCTAAGATAACAGCAATGTACCAATTATACTTAATAATATTCATATTTATAAAAGCGAACCATCCATCGTGGGCATTAACTGCCTTTGACGTTGTTTAAAGAGATGAAGGATATAAAATAAACCCAGCAGCTTTCTCTGTTACCCAGAAAATAACCAGCGAGAAGTAATAATCAAATGCAAACCACCGAGGAACCGCAGCTTTCTCCTGCAGATGGAATGGGTACCAAGGAAGAGGTCACCATCTTGCTTTATCTTCCTTCATTAGCTCCACGTGCCCTGCTCTCAGCCACCCTCCCATCACCCAGCTGAAAACAAAGACCTTCCGGTTCCCAGCGCTCTTTTATTTAGGCTCTCCAAGCACAAGGGATGAATCCACACTGGCTAATACGCAGCAGACGAGGACGCGAGTCAGCTCCTGCTTGTAGGGCAGCTTGTAGGGCTGCACAGGTGACTCTCTGACCCTAAACAGTGACTTTCTGACCCTATAGTGACTCTCTGACCCTAAACAGAGGTTTGGTAAGGAAAAACGCTGCCAGTGCTGGGCAGCCCCAAACAAACTCTTGCCTCGGCTCCCAATCCTGCAGAGACTGCACTGCTCACGCCCCGCGGTCTCCTTCACATTACCCGGTTTATCATGCTTATCTATGAAAAATTACAGGATGTACTTTTTAAAAATGAAGGTAGCAAAATCCATGGATAAATTAAACAAGGCAGTTACTCTCCAAACACTGAATTGCACCACCAGGCTTAATTAGATCTTGCAGACCGACTGTGAAAATTAGGGCCTTTAATTTGTGAGTTATGGTAACTTGCTGGTGTTTATTAACCTGGCACATTCAAATTCTAGGTTTTGCAGTGCTGTACATCATCATCCAATTCCTACTGGAGAGCTTTACCAAAGCAGTGGTTTCCAGAAATTCCTGCATCCTCAGGGAGAAATGAGAAACAGCTAATGGTATCTGCCTGGTGAAAATGTGTGCTGTCAGTGGTGCTCAAGGTTATCCGACACATAATCTATAATGACAGGGCTCCCAATACATTGAGTACAAATGGTTTGTTAACCCCCCTGACACCCCCTCGTGCCCTGAAAGCTATGCCCAAGCCATGGGCTTTCCCGGGATGGACTCTAACTCATGCCCTTCGCAGTAAGGGCAAAGGACACGCTTGTTTTTCAGCCCCGTGGTTTATATTTGCATTTATACTTTGCATTATAATCACTGGATCTGCCTGCGCTAATGTGACGTTGGCAAAGGCTGCAGAGAAAGGGAAGCGCCGGTGCATGAATGAGGTGCTCCAAATGCAGGAGAGGGCCTCTGGCAGCGGGCATGCCTTCGTCTGTAAGCAGGCATGCAGGGGACGAGGGGGACGGCAAGGGCAGCAACTGCCTCGACAGAGGCCGGATAGAGCTGTCGCATCAGCCAAAGGTTGCTCAGGACCCGCTGGGTTTGTCATCCCTCCTGCACTTGACACCCAAGTGAAGATCTCATTAGCTCTGCCTGATTTCCTATATGAAGGAGAATAAAAGTCCCATAGCAGAGGGAAAGCGTGTGGTGGCTGAGCAACAGGGACAAGCATAACTCCCTTGCTGCCGATAAATCACAGCTAAACCCCTGTTGGGGCCCTCCTCCGCTGTCACCCAAGCTGCAGCACCGGCGTTTCCATAGGACCAGGGGCCGTATTTCCAACCTAATTCACCCCAGCGGTGCCATCCCCCCGGTGCCTTGCCTGCATGGGCATCCCCTGTGGCCGGGCAGCCCCAGCTCTGCGCAGGGAAGGCATGACATCCCGTCCTTCTGCTTGTTTTATTGGCTTAGTTGAGTTTCTGTAAATGGCTCCAACTGTATTTATGAAGCAGCAGACTGCCGTCGTGCCCATTAACTGAACGGAATGGTTCACACCAGACAAAAAGCCACCTTTAAGCACATCTTAAAAACCCACAAATTTTCTATTCGTGTGCTTTTCCCTCTGAACTTGATAATTATCCAAGAGCTTCCTGCACATGAAACATGAAGGAATAGTGCAGTAATTACCTTAAATGCTAAATCTCGAGGGAATTCAGGCTCGTACCAATAGATCATCCTGCCTCTCATTGGTGGCTGTTCCTACGTGGTGTTTAAATTGCAGTAACAAACCCGCTACGATGCTACACATTGTTGTTCGATTAACTCAGGAGCCCATGGCTATGAGAAATAACTCTTTTCTACCTTCAGCTAGAACATAAAAATAGTATGTTTATGTTCCTTCGTTAAAAGGATCCCAGACAATCTTACTCCTGATGCTGCAAATCAGGTTTGAGAAGAGCCTGTGCTGAAGGCATCGATAAGCATCACTAACCAAGGTCCCTGCAGGCTGCATGGCTCCAGGCAGCGGCAATGCAGGTCTAGGTAATGGTCTACAGACATAAGAAACAAAGTTTTAGCCTGAATTAATATCTTTCATTAGACCCGCTGGTGTAACTGGAAAAAAGTAGAAAACCTTTTGGGTTCGCAACCCCTTCATCAAACCTGACAGAGATTAGAAGTTAAACATGTGCTCGAATGCTCTGCTGAATTAGGGCCCTACATCAGTTCAAGGCCATTGCTCTTCAATTTCTCCGTTAATTTTTTTGCTATTTGCTCCCTTCTCCAGACACTGAATGTACTAAAGAAGGGTCCTGCTGGATGCAATATATGGTTATCTAGAAGAGTCTTTCCACTTTAAACCATAAAGAATCAATTTCCTCTGAATATAGCCAGTTGATTACTACCACAAGACTTCATACAGATGGTGAATAGAAAGCTTGGATAGCCTAAATCAAAAGTGCTGCCTTACTTTAGGTTAACAAAATTGTCAGTACATCATTTAATACTTTATCATTGAGTATTGAAGCATGCTTTTTAATTCGGTGGTAATAATTCTAAACCTACCTGTTACAGGCTTTACTTTGGCTTTTTTCCTGTACAGACTATGACTGTTTCAGACTCAATACCTGAAATATGCCAGCTGTTAAAAATGATAGCATATATAAAGTCGTGAACATGTGCAAGGTGTACAAACAATTGGATGGACAGTTAAACATGCCGAAGGCGGCACTCCAGATCCGTGCCCCAGTCCCCACGGCTTCCTGTTGCTTGTGACCCTGTTTAAGATGTCTAGATGTCTTTCATGACCTTTCTTAGAAAAAAAAAAATATTAAAAATAGAAGCAGGTTCCTAATTCTAATTCTTTCTTGCTTTTTACACTCCAATGGGATTTTTGTAAAGTGTGGATTAAATTAAGAGGTATTACTCATATTTACAACTTCCCCTGCCATTTCAGTTATTGAACCCTCTTCAAACAGCACGGGAAGCAAAGCAGACACAGGATACTGTTTCTCCCACAAGCTGAGCCTGGGACATTCAGAAAGCGGGTTGGGTGTATGTTCCCCATTGGAAAATTTCTTGCCCTGACCCTAAATCCAGACCGTTTTGCAGCTTACACCCACCCCCAATGACAGTGCACTGCTATCAAAGCTAATGAAGGGAAGTTAATACATTTTTCAGCCCTCAGTAAAAACTTAGTTTGCCCAATTATCTTGTCTAATTGCATTACACATTGACAGATGAATACATGACCCCCTGACATTTTAGTTTGCCACCTATAAATCCACAGAAGAGATCTCATTCTTACTTAGTTCATTTGATTTAGATTTTCTTTAAGTTGCTCTACTGAATGATGCCTTTAAAAATTAACTGTTGGCGTGCTAAACCAAATTTATTTTCCCTGTGCCAAGTGGGAAAAAATTAGAAAAGCTTCACCACCTAACTACTCTACAGGAGACAAAGATAGGAGTTACCTGAGTAATGAAACGATGGAAGAGAAGGAAACAACGTTCATTGGGAGACTGCAGAAACAACAATGCTTTTAATGTGTTTTCCACTCAGAAGTTGTCCCCTGTTATAGCCAGTATCAAAGGCTCAAGTAGAAATTCCCTGTTTCTTGCCAGACATCAGCGTCCACAACTTACCCTGCCTCAGACATGCACCTACAGGTTGCACACTTGTCCTACTCCTTAGGTGATTAACGATGATGTTGGGAAGTTTACCTCTACTTTATCCATATTGTTAGCTCAGAATATTGCCCAGAAGCGCACTTTGCTTTTACGTCCCTTTCTCTGAGGGTTACTGGACCACACATATCGGCTTTTAGTGCTAACGTTCCCCGCTGTTCTTCCCGCGTGAAGGGGCATGGCCTGGGAGCGCCGTCACCAGCTTCACTCTGCTTTATCGCCTTAGACCAACACAGTTGGTTTGGTTTGGGGTTTGTTTGGGGTTTTGTTTTTTTTTTTTTGTTTTGTTTTCCCAAAAGTTCCTCTAGGTTTCTTGCTTAATGTCTTCCTCCTTTTATCCTGGAATTACAAAAAACATCAGATTTCCAGTAATAAAACTCCACTGCCTGTCCTCTCCCTCTCCTTTCTTTATTTCAGAGATGCTGTTTGGATGGTCATTTAACACAGCAAACAATCTCTTTTCTCGTCGCCCTTTAGTTCTCTCAACACACTCATGATCAGGCTCCGAAAATAAACCTCAAGTTTTACCCATTATACAATATATATAATACCCATTATATTCCCTGTTTGCTATATCTACGAATACGTCCCGCTCATACAAGTAATCTTAGGGAAATCTTGCTAATTGGGGTTTGCATAAGGTGGTAACAGCAGGCTCCACCGCCCGGTCCCGGGTCATTTTTGGTTGGGTGACGCCTCCTTACTGAGTCCCGGCAGACTTCACGGGCTTACCGGCTATGAGTTTGGGAGCAGAGCAAACCCTTTGACGCATTGCCAATAAGCACAGCCAACCCGCCCAAGGACCCTCGCTATAAACTCGCTGGGGAAAAGGAACCAACGAACCTCCGACACACAGCAGGAGGGAAAGCATCTTGTCAGCACAAGGCAGTAAGTATAGCCAAGTGTGTCCATTTATTCAATAATGAGCTGTTCATTGCTTTTATCCATCTAAGAGAGAAAGTAAAATTGAAATTCAAGCACGTCTTTCTGACTAATTATCAGAATTAAACTTTATTTTCCTAATTAGAAGTTCTATGGCTTTTTTAACATTTGAATTAGAAGTTGAACTCTAACTCTGTGCAGCACAGCACACCTCGTTTTGATCACAGGGTAATGAATAACAGGGAGTGGAGATGGGGATGACGAACACATCAAATTAGCCCTTTGATTTTTGACTATCCCAGTACCAACAAATCCATCACCCACGTTGCCAGGCTTAGATTTGCAGGAGCATACGCCACAGTTTGCCTTGCAAAAGCCTTCATCCTCCTCTCATATTGGTGTTAACCACTGTCCTCCACGCAGCTCCTCCTGCCCGCGGCAGAGGAACAGAGACCAGGTCCACGAACTTCAGACTCTACTGTTTCTTTAGCCATATCCCCAAAGAACAGAGCTGCAAAGGAGGGAGTGATTTTTCACAAGTGCTTGGTGACAAGTAATTAAAGTAGTTTGTGGGAATTTGGGATATGAGGGTGTACATCAACTGTATCTCCAGACTGAAGCCTTTGGGACTGCAAGGGGCACCCCCTAGAACTAAACCTCTCCGCTCCCGGCAGCAGCCTCTCAGATCTGCGAAGACAGAGAGATCTGCAGGGAAGACATCATTTTCATTTGGCTAAAAGAGATTAATGTTGCCGCTTGCTGCATTTTATCCTGTCAAATCGGGCTGTCTACAGTGCTTATCAGGCAAAGCAATATATCTGCTAGATGAAAAGGAGACTCTCCAAATGTGCCAAGAATTGTTTGGTACAACTTCACCCACCTGCCTTCCCTCCACCCCGCAAGCATTTTTGGAACTGAAAAACAGAAAAGCGTGATAGATTTTTAGTCAGCACAGAAGTACGCTTCTCCATGCGTTTTGAGAGGTCTGGCACAATTTGATGCTCACTGATACTTGGCCAGATGTGCCAAGTTATTTAAGCCGTTACCTTCTGCCATTATTGTTTTAAAGCAATGAAAGATCGATTAGAGCAGCCCTTCAAATCATGAAAGCGCTGTATAAAATAACCACCCTACTCATTCCAAGGCAAACACTTACCGAGGGCGGTAATCTTTCTGTGCTTTACAGATGGAAAAACAGACGGTAAGGGGTTAAAAACTTGGTCCAAGACCTCTCCGCAAGATGGTAGCAGAGCAGGGACGAAGAGTCAAAAGTGTTCCCAGCTCTTGCTTCGATGCTCCACCCTAGCAGATAATGCACGTTTGGTCAAGCATCATACCAAGGGGAAGGCACTGGGGGTTGCAGCATGCAAGAGGTAGCTGGAGGAAAAAGAGAAAATAAAAAAGGAAAAAAACCAAAGGCCCTTCTCAATCCATTTACAGCAAAAGGCAGATGCTGGGTCCAAAAAGTCCCTGCCCCACTCCGCTGGCAGAAAGGCTCCGGGGCCATGTGCTCAGCAAGAACTGCAGATTGCACAGGGAAGGGGGGGATGCACTCCCTATTAGGGTATAATCATCTGTTTGAGTATATTATTGATTAAATTGTTTGATTGTTGTGATTGTATTATTTGATATTACCCAGTATATTCCCTGTTCGCTTTATCACCACACAATAATGAGAGGGGCACGGCGTCATTATCAATATTCCCTCCTCCGGACAAGGAAAGAAGGATTTCCCTTTTGGTCAGCAGGTCCATGGATCATTCAGAGAAGTAATAAAGTGACCTCCAAGGTTTTTCCCAGGTAAACCAGTCTACCCCATAGCAGACGTCCTCTGAGCGCCAGGACAGCAGTGGCCGCGATGAGCTTTCCCACGGAGATGTGAGTACTCTCCAATCTAAACGGGAAAGCTGCACCGTGAAACCCGCTGCACGAAGCTTGTGTAAGTTCCCTCTGACTTCCCGCCTCGTGGGGCTTTGCTGCTCCAGCAGGTTTTAAAACACCCCAATTACAACCAGACTCGGTAGATAAATCTAACAGGCGAACGCAGTTTGGAGTTTGCAAGCAGGATATTCAGGCTGCTGTTGTTTTTAAACTAATGGGATTTGTAGCTCTCGCAGGTTAGGGAAGAGCCAACTGCTGCGATGAAGAGACAGAAGAAGCCACATTAGCCAATGCACTGCAGGGCTTTCCATATTACAGCGTTAGAATAAAAATAATGCACTAGAAAATGCTGTTTTGCAGCAGATTGGAGAGCACAGCATTTCCTGGCATGGCGCTGGATCAAAGCCGAATTCTACAGCATTAATTATTCAAACACCAATGAGATGCATTTTGTCAGTTAAAGCAAAGAGAAATAATCAGATCAGTGTCGTTACAGTGTGAAGAAGCAAAATAGATTTTGTGCAAACTATTAAATTCATTTGTGCAGTCAACCTGCATGTACATTTCCTCCAGATTTGCAAGTTATTGCGCCAGTTTTCTCAACTGTGAGAAAACGTGGAGCTCACACACAATGCCATGTCAGACTTGGTGACAGTCCTTCGGTGGGCTTGGGGTTTTTTTATTTTCATAGCTTATCTGACTGGTGAGTCTCAGCCACGGAGAAAAAGTAGCTGGGCACATACACGTATGTTGTTCTTGTCACATCTGAGAGACAAGACCAAAATGGAGCCATTTTTCTTTAACAAGGCTTAGTTAAAATAGTAGCAAAATGCCAAAATTCAGGTAGAAGAGGCCAAATAGCCACCTTCACGTAGCAATGAAATTTATATAAAGCCATTTCTTTAAAAGAACCCAGCAGCACACCTGGCTGAGTAACTACACACACAGCTTTTCTCTGCGGACCTTCACAAATGCTCAAAAGCCATCAGCCCCAGACAGTGAATGTGTTCAAGGGTGATGCCTTTTCTGCTCTTCTCCTGTCCCAAAGCACAAGCAAGACCAGGGTACCGGGCGTGGGGGTGGTGGGAATCAGTCTTTAGCTAAATCAGTTTGGAGCATTGGAGACCCTAGAAGGGAAAAATCACGAAGTCCCTAGTGAAAGAGAGAGGCAGGAGGCAATTCCTTATTTGTCTGGGGATGTGGGGAGTTAAGCGTGGCTCCATGGGGTATAACTCTCACACTGAATGTCACCCAGGTTTCTGCCTCGAGCACTTTTCTCCCCCCCACAGTATTTTGGATTCACTACGAAATTCACATTTGGAGCCCTGTCCACTTCCATAAGCTTCATTCTGCTGCCCGAGACCGCCTTTGCTTGTCAAATTTTAATTGCTTTGTCAGAAGATAATTACGGCTCTTTCACAACTCTGCCTGCTCTCTGGGCTACTTCATCCCAGATCCAGCTCTCGGTTCAGTTTCTTACGAGAGGCTCAGAAAGCCACAAAAAAAATTTCCAGCCCGTTCCTCAGCCTGGGATCGTTCACAAATACCTCCAGCTTTCCCTTGTTTGGGAGTTTTGTTTAAAAACGCATTACTCAGACCTCTCGTTTTTATAAGGAGCACAACGCTGAGGTTTCTATCCTAGGATTCTCAGTTAACCTCCTTTGCCAGAAGCAGCTGGACGCTGTAATACCACCAAGTGCTTCACAACCAGCCTGTGCCAGAAATCAGGCTGCCTTCTGGCTGTCCTCTTTTTTGTGGCGGAGCAAAGCATTGTTTAAAACCTCCGTTATGGTCCTTGATGTATCCAGGAGGTTTCTTTCTAACGCAGCTTTTCGCTGATCTGTTCTTTTGCTCAGGGACTTTGCTATTTAATCCCAGTTACAAACGCTGTGCAGCAATCACAGAAAGCCAAGGAACTGGACAAATGCAGCTTTTTTCAGTGCCCACACTCCATTCACTTTTAATAACTTAAGTGGTTATACAATGATAATGAGCCCAAGAGTCCACCCATTTTGGAGGGTCACCCAAAGCTTCAGAGGTTTGCCTTTACTTCAGAAGTCCTGCTCTCTTCGTTGCAAGCTTATGTACAGCTTGTAACAAAACCTGCCCTCACTGTGAGTTGTCTACGTCAGCCTTTAATGTCTAGAATAGCAAGTGGGACCTGGGTCTTTAACATCTGCGTATTTGTATGCAAATACTACTACAAAAACTGTTTCTATAAAAATAGTATCTACATATGGTAACCATTCGATCTCACGTCTATTATAAATAACATAACCATTTCAAAACTATTAACTTCGGCTTTGATCCCATGACGTGCCAGGAAACTGCTATTTCTATATTGCAACCATATTTGACCACCAATTCTACTTTTTCTTAGTTACGAGTGACCATCTTTTACAAACAGCAAGAAAAAATACTGCCAATACACTTGCAGCAATTAATGAGGTCTCAAGAGCTTTGCTGTCTTGGAAGAAGGCTGCCTGCTGAAGAGCATCCATTGCAGAACCCAGGGATTTTCTTTTACGCACCAGAAAGCAGGATGCAGCAAACCAGACGGGTGAACGCAGCACACAGCCGATAGCAAACGGTTCAGGCAGCAGAGGCACCCCAAAATGTTTAGCACTGCCACCTCACTAACCAGAAACATGGCCTGAATGCCCCAAAATACACCTCCAGCAACGTGATTTCCCTCTTTCGCTTTTTATTGATCCCGAAGTAATTGGAAACCGATGCTCGGCTCCTGTTTAGCCCTGACTCGGTTTGCCATCCTTTGCAGAGCGCACACAGCCGGAGCTAAGCCAAGCACGCAGGATCCTTATTTTCCCCAAATTTCCCCTTGACTCTGCCAGCGCTGTGCACAGCTCCTACTTGCCTTTCCACCTCTTCCCTGTGGCAAAGGCTTCAAGGCTCTAAATTGTGACTAAGACAAACTAATCATCGCTTTGTAGCTCCATGAAGGTCCCTCCTTTACTATCCAGGACAGGTTGCTGGTGAATACTGCAAAACCTGGTCCTCCCGCAGGAGATGGGCACCGTGCCCTCCCCGTGCTGGCTGGGTCTCTCACTCCCAGTATTCTGCCGATAAAGACCATCTGTTTCGCAGCCAGGAAAAGACACGCACGGCTCAGATCGAGCGAGAGCTACATCCAGACGAGCGAAAGGATTTCTATTTTAGCCTCTTCTCTCGTGCTAACCCATAGGTTTGTTCTCAGCTGTTCATTTTCATATATTTTAAGTAGGAATGTACGGCCGTAGGTCTATTATTCTGTTCAAAGCCAAAAACTTTATGCCATTTTATTCCTTACATTCCAAAGCAATACCATACAGATGCAAGCTACCGCCATCTCCCTATTCAAAAGACCACGTAGGACGTATCATCTTCCCTTTATGACTTCCACAATGAACACGCATAATTGCTCAGCTCTGAAAATTCAGTTTTTATTGAGTTTTAACGCTGCCTTATGGGTCCTTTGTTCATCGAGAAACAAGCTACCATCGAGTCTTACCTCGTTTTATCCTCTGCTTCTGTAACTAACCAAACTTTGTGGCCAAAGCCCCTATTGTACATAAAGCACCTGCATTTCATCTAATAGGAAGCAGCAGTTTCCTAGCTGGAATGCAAGCACCTGCCTCTTGAAGCTCAGTAATCCCACTAATTGGCTCCTCCTCTCCATTTTGCCTCTAAATATGGATTCTGTAGGGTGAAAAGAAGTGCTGCCACCTGCTACCACTTTTTTGCATGATTCCCAGCGGATTACTTCTACATATTTATCCCGGGCAGAGAAGCTGTTCCCCCTCCAGGTTTATTCTCCACGAGTGTCACGTAATGGGTTTCCATCCTTGCAGGAGGGATACATGTGGGTCCCAGAGCCGCTTCCCGAATGGACCCGCAGCTGCTGGCACGTTTGGGATTTGAGAAGCCTTTAATTATCCCCCCTTCATTGTATCAGTCGGACGCTGCCTCTGAGCACATAATATATTATTTTAGTAGGCTGCCACTAGAGATCTCTTGGAAATATAATTTAATTCATGAGCTGACATAGGTGTATGCTATTTATATTATAACTTACAGCTTTCATAATATTGGGCTGGTCCCCAGTATCTGGGAGCTGATCTTCTGTTTGCTTTCCGTGAATGTTTGCAGTCGCCAGGAGTGTTTGTGTTACTGATTATGCAAACAAAAAACGTATAAGCATATTCTTTAGAAATTTCAAATACCGCATGGAAGCTTTTAGATGAAAAGGTATAGACTTGTCAGATGTGTCCATGGGACGAGAAGAACAGGGAATAGGAAATAAACCTCCACCGCAAAACGTTCAGTTTCAAATAAAATTTCTAAGGGACTTAGTGTCCCTTCATCATCTCTAAGGTCATACATTATGTTATCCAAGTGAAATACACAGTTCTCAACTTAACACTAGTGGCAAAACTCTGGTACCAAACTGCTAATTGATATTGTCCACAGGCACTGGCAGTCCTCGCTGTCTCGGGCAATTGCTTTTGGTTGAATTTAGCTATTACTCTCTTCCTTCTAGACAGAATACAGATAACATTTTAGCTATAGAAGTGATTTTCAAGGCAAAACATGGAACTTGTTAAGAGCCATTAGCACGAGCATTTTGAAGGTTTCCTGGGCTTCTGCCTGTTCAGCTTTGCCTATTTGGGGCTCAGCCATCAGCCAACTGCTGAATAAGGTGTCTACCAATGTCCTCCTCGGTGGGACACTGTAGGGGCTAGGGTGACCTAAGCAGGGTGAGGAACATAGCGATGAGACGTTGCACCACCAAAAGGCAAGAAAAGACACCTAAATAGAAACGGACTTAGGCACGAGATAGAAATCTCCATTATGCACAAGAGAGAAATTTGTCAGAAGTGTCAGTGGCTTAGTCTCCTGAAGCTTACTCAGAAAATGTGGTTTGGCACCTACAGCCCCATATCACTTCTCAACTCCTTCATATCTGATCCAAACCTTTACTTCCCTCCCTGCCTCCAGGAGAATACCAAATGCTTTTCAATACAGTACCTCTTGCTACTAAAAGCAGTCAGGAAATCATCCCTTCATGCATACTTAAGAACATCACATCTGTGAATCTGCTCTAGGTACAAACTTTACTTGTTTAAAAAACCCATTTTAAAAATAATGAGCATTTGCAAAAATCTGTTTCCCCTCTAGAATGGGCTTCCTAATAAACTCCAACCACCAAACACCCCAGGCTAGTTTATCATCTCTTTTCCATGACCTTCATCTAACTTCAGCTTTCATACACAGAGTAGGAGTGAGTTATTTTGATTAACGATGATTGCTTCTTTGTCAGACCAGTAAATCAACTAAAATAAGAAACTCATACCTTGAAAGATTTAGAGAAGTTGCTGCCAAGTATTTTTACAAGGTCTTTATTCACTCTCCGTTGCATGTTCTACTCTCAAATGTGCCACAATAAAATCCCTTGCACTATCAATTCCCCTTCCCCCTTTTGCAAACATTGCATTTTCCTGTGTTTTCAGTGGAGCTGATACATTAATACAGCTGTAGGACTGGTTTATTTTCTTGTTTGTGCAGAGTCATCACTGATCATATGAGTAATGTAAGCGCAGCAGGAAGATTCGGGTCGGCTAATAATTTTGGATTTGACAGGGAGGGTTATGTTAAGAAGATGAGTGGGGAGAGCATGGTTATTCTATGCAACTTTTCCTGTAAGCACTATTTTTAAATCCCTTTAAACTCTTTAAAAAAAGCCCTTATTCAGTTTTCATTTCAGACACGCACACATATGAAGCCCCAGCTACAGTACCTGCTACCAAAGCGCACTGGTTTGTAACCTGCCATGTTTTTCTACCTGTGTTTTGGGTAGTAACAGCTTAATCCTCCTCTCAAGTCCGTACAAAAGATAATGAAGTGTTTGGATGGTTTGGCGAGGAACCATCCACGGGGGACTGATAGCAGAGCAAGGCCACGCTTTGGCTGCAAGGACAACGTCGAGTGATTGCAATGAGCAGCTTTGAAGCTTCCCCTTTATTTCCAAGTTTACACCAAGAAATCAGGAAGAATTTGGCTTCTTTTGCTGCATGGGATGTCAACGTGGTAGAGAAGAAACCCAAAAAACCCAGTGGAAGTAAATGCCTACAGAGCAACACTTACTTTGATCTAGTACCCTTCGCCAAGTCAGAGAATTAAGGGAGGGAGATACCAGTAGCTTTTTCCAGACAGCCTTTTCCTTCCAGGATTAACCAAGGAAGGGCTCTGATGAACCCCGTGCAGGCAGCAGCGTGCCCAGAGCTGGAAGAGCCTCCGGTCCCCCTCGCCCCTAGCAGTGTCACAGCTGTGGAAGTGGCAATCGGCCACATGGAAAAATTATAATTACGCTTTCAGTTCCATGCATTATTGAGAGTTACAGCGTCGCTGCCGCAGCTTTTTAACAGAAGCTCAAGTGCATTATTCATAGGGGTTTTTTAAGAAGTCGGTAATCATAGGAGCTGTTTCCTTTATAATTTAACCACACGGGAAGGATCTCCGAGTACCACTTCAGCTCCCGTTTCAGGCTGGATGCCATTTGTGTAAATGCAACTTTGCGTGCTGAAAGAATTACGTTGTGAAAATTCAAAGCAGCGGAGTTTTGGAAGTTTGGCCCAAGTTTGGCCCATAAGTTTGGCCCTACATTTGAAGAATTTTCATCTGATTTAGTTCAGAATGACTTTGAAGCAGTTTGCTTTGGAATAGCAACCCTTGCCAAAGATGCCGAGGCTGACACACCTGCCCTGGGAAATGTCCCTCTTCTTCAAAAGGTCCCTTTTCGGTCCCCTGCCAGCAGCTTGAAGCCATCCAAGAGGGAGGGATGGGGCATGTCGGACACGGCTAGATCCGCAGCAGCGATGTCCTTGCAGCACTACACGCGCATTAACGGCAAGATCTCCTGCCACCGTCTCGGGAACAAGTTGAAACGGAGACACCTTTGATGTCCCTGGTTCAAGAGATCTGACGTGTCACAGGTCACTCCTCAGGACTGCATGGGCAGAGGATCAAACCACCGGCTTACGCTGATGAAAGAGTGGAAAAGCACCTTGTTGCTTCGTGGCCACCTTGCAGGCAGCCGTATTAGAGCATGGGGATGGGGATCACAGGGGTTTGCCATGGGAAAGAGGACTGCAAGCGGCAGAAGAAAAGAAGCACCTCTTAGAGAGGAGTTTCTGCCCACCACAGCCCATCAGCTCAACGACCAAGGGCGCAAGAGAAAAAAGTTTTCAGCAAGGCAACAACGACGCTGAGATCAGGATCTGCACCTTAAATACGACTTAAAGAGCTGAGCATTCATTGCAGTGGAGGCTATGAATTTCATGCTTTCTTTTAACGGGCGGCTAGTGAAAAATGAAGCCACTGTATTCTGTAAAAGCAATGCCAGACACAAATACTGTTTTCATGTAAAATCTTGGTGGCTTTTGCCAATATAAGACAAGCTTCAGCCACAGATGTTAGTTAAGGACGTCTTAATGTTGTGTTCACCGTGCATTCTGCAGCCTAATTACACTGCCTTCATTATTAGTAATGTACAAACTGAGTAGTAATACATTAAGACAGTTTTCATTATTTTGTTAGGTCTTTTGCAATCTGAGACAAAACCAGATGGATAAAAAGAAAAAAAAAATCCTGAGATGAATAAAGCTTGTTAAGAACGCAAAAATGAGAGCTAAAGTATTTCAGAAAAAAAGACATTCCTCTAACTGCCATTATGCCAAAAATAATGGAGACTGACATCATTTGGAAGGGAAAAGGAAACAATTGGGGAATATTAATTGGGGCACACATTCATGATTTGGAATTCCTCTGTGTAGAAAGACAAAGAGGAAAAAAGTTGTTATATTCTCTCAGCCTCTGGCAGTCTGTGGCCAGAAAGGGAAGGTCATGCTTGAAAGAGGAGCCAGAGCTCCCCTGAAGTCTGCTGAAGCACATTTTCAAAGGGGGCAGCACTGCACTGTTTTGGGGGGATGTGCTGTGCATTTGTAGCTTTTTCTTTTTTTTTTTTAAGCTGGAAAATTAGGATATCTTGACTTCCTCCAGGCTACCTACCCCTGTGTTCCAACTCGCTCCTTTTACAAATGTACTTGCTTCTACCTGTTAACCTAGCCGCTAGAATATTATAAAATATATTGGAGTCCTAGAGCAAATGTCTTTTTAAACCACTGCAGAAAAGAATGGAGATTGGACAGGTATTTAAAAAGAAAACCTTACTCTTTTGCCTTTCACATAGTACATATATTCTCTTTCCATGAAGACATTTTTTCCGGATCTTTTATTTTTTACGGAGATTTCTCATGCATGAATAAGGATTAACCACTAATTCACAGGCGGCATGAAAAGTATTATTTTAAGAAGAAACAAGAAAGATGGCCACTGGGCCCGAGTAAATCACAAGCCACTTGCACGGGCCTATCGTTACTTTTTGCATAGTAGGAAACAGCAGCAAGAAATCCCTCTAACTGCTCTGCACGCCAGCCAGCCTCCCTTTGCTCCTCCAAACCCTCCCTGCCAAACCACGGCTTGCCCGACAGGAGTGCAAGCAGCAAGGCAATGATGTTAAAACAAGGCACTACGTCAGCATGAAGAGATTTAGCGCTCCGACTGCATCACTCATTATTTTACCTTGCTTGATCACTTCGTGGTCTTGCTCACAAAAGCACCTTCAGTAACTGGAAGACGTTGCGTGCACTCTCAAGCCAAGAGGGATAATTTTGCAGATGGCTTGCCACAGACCCCTTTTATACTGGATATTGAAATGCTTATGATATGGGAGGAAAAATTCAAAGGAATTAGGCTCCTGAACACCTCGGGCTGCTCTGCCCTGGGAAGTCAGTGTGCCGGAGTGGAGCAATCCAGCTCTTCTTCAACATCTCCCCCATGTGGCACCAGTAATGTTCACAGTGCGCTTCGTGTGGCGCGATTCATACTCAGCAATGAATAAGAGGGGTTGCCAGGGTTGCTGATAAGGAGGAAATGCTTTGCTGTAAATTCACATCTTACTGGGCACCAACTTTCTTATGTGTTAATTTGGTTGTAATTTACATGGTCCTTTCTCCTGGCTCCATCCCATGTGTCGTTCCAGGGTTCGGTGCTTTCCCCTTCCATAGAAATAATGTTGGTATCTTTGAAAGATGAGGTAATTTCTTTACGTGAGCTCTTTATTTACATGGGATACATATTCAGAGCCTCCACATTTAGGAGAGTAAGTGCTGCATGCTTGAAATCTAATAAAAGTTTGAGTTGGGTGACCGAGCCGCAAATTATTGGGTTTTCCATAAGAGCCAGCCTCCACACACCAGAGTGGAGGTTAAGCACAAAGAGCAGGTCAAAAACTATCAGCATTTCAACAAAATAGTTAATTAAATTGAAATATCAAAAGAAAAAAAACGTGGTTTCCTTATAATGAAATTTTTTGTGTAACATTTAACTCATAGAAAGAGTGGCTAATTCCACTTACGTTAATATTAAACTAGCATAGTTTTGCTTTTAGCTTAATTGCTAAGCAACCAAGTTACCCGAAGAACGCAGGCTATCTGGCAATTATCACACAAACACATCTGGGGCTGAATTCTGACATTGCACCATTAAAATCCATGGAGATTTTCCCGAGAGTCCCATGACGGAAGTGTCAAGGATATAAAAACTGACATATGATTACATGTTAATTGGTCCCAATCCCATTTGTGGTTCCAGTCCCACTTCAAAGCCTTTTAATTCATGGAAGAGTTGGGCAGAAATGATAGCACCAATTATTGCTAAGAGGTACCAAGGTGCATTACTTGCTATTTATTATTAACAGCATCTTTTAAAGCAATTTTCATCCTAAGGATCTCAAAGCTTTTACACATTAATTAATGAAGAGCCTCACACGATCACTGTGAAGTAGGCAAATTTTATTCCCAACTCACAGATAAATGAGGAAAATGGGAATTAAATTACACCCTTTAATTTACAAAATGGATAAAAGACACCTTTTTCCAATAGGGAGAGCAGATCTTAAGTGATGACAGGGTCTTGCAACCAGGGGAGCCATCTTCTTGCTCGGAAAATTTGAGTCCAGAGAAAATCTACAGTTTGCCAAAGCTCTGTGCAAATGAAATCAAACAGAGCATATTTAACATGGATGCTTTCACTAGAAAGCAGCTTAGCCTATGGCCTAGAAGGAGTTAAATTATAAAGGATTACAACATCTGGACAAGATCTGCTGCCAGGGTTAACTGAAATGGCTGTTTTGAATATTCTTGCCTCTTTTCAGTGGGAATAGCAGACCAGCATTCTCTTTCAAAAACCAGCTCTTCCATCTGAATTTGCTTTCCAAAACAAGACAGCTTTTGCTTGCAGAATTAGCTCCCTATCCAGCATCCGAGGCATGAATTCAGAGGAATAGCTTAATTTTTATCAAGCAAGCGCTTAAAGCAACTGTTGATATATGGGGAAAGAACTCAAACGCTCGCTCTATCTTGCGGAGCTATTAAATATTTATTAGTCTTTCCGAGACAAAAATACAAATGTAAAGCTTGGCTGGCTCGCACCTCCCAGGTAGGCTCAACTTTGATGATCCCTGAGCTTACAGGTTGGAGAGAAAGTTTGGAGCTGACTCGGGAGAAGTAATTGCTTCGTGATGGAGCTCCTGGGCTTGCCGGTGGCTTATTGCAGCGGCACAGTCCTGATGCAGCTTGTCTGTTAACTAGAAACGGAGCAGGAGACTCTCTCCAGGCAGAAGAAAACATACTGAGCATTTGGAGGGAATGAAACACGTTTTCCTGAGTCTTCATGTCCTCGAGTCGTGCAGAAAACACTTCTTGAGCACAGAGTGAAGCTGACCGGGATTTTCTGTTTCATTTATTGGCTGCACAATTGGGGTTTTCTTTTCTTATTAACTGAAAATCTGCATTGCTGATAAACTGCTGCGATAGCAGATACACTCTGGTCTCGCCTAATTGCTTCTTCTACATTTATGAAGATACTTTTCGTTTATCTCTCATGAACTCTAATTAAAGCTTGCAGAGGTTTTACACGCGCACACATACCCCACTCATGAATATACATCACGTTTTTAAGTGACACAAAACTGTCGTCGTCTTTTCTTCGGCATTCAACAGGACTCTGCATTTGAAACGCCCTGTCCTGGACACCTGCTCAGAGGTGCGAGGGCATTTTCTGAGCGAAGGAGTCAGACAAATTGGAATTTTGGAGTTATCTGGGTATGAGTTCGATTTGCAATATCTACTATCTGCAGAGATCTGCCTGCAGACATCTCAGCTTCTTTATGCATTTTCTCTTTTAATCAGTCTTGCTTCCCCTCTGACTTAAAGAAAGGTGTCCATCTTGTTTTTGCAAGTGCTATACCCTTTTATATATACACACATACATATATTTGTCTCTCTCTCTGAAGCACAGTGCTGAGTTGCTGCTATACAACATCCAACTTCAACCTCTCCACTGGCATGAGCGTTGTCTCTAGCTGACCTCCACACCGTAATGAAAACATAAAAGTCAATACTAATTTAAAAGCAATTAAATGAACAACAGACCTGTTGAGAATCTCACTCCTGTACCCTTTAAACATGAGGTTGTGCTCTCCTGTTTGTACAAGTGATTTTTTTTTTCCGAGTCGTCTTCTCTTGCAGGGTTACAAGTATTGAAAGCATTTCTGAGCTTTCAACCGCAATATCAAACCTAACTCAGAATAATGAGCACTTTCCAGTACCAGAGGAGAGCAAAATAAGAAAGAGGGAGAATGCAATCGGAACCAACCCGATGTCGCTGTGCTGAACTATCTTGTACCCAACGCATTACCCATCAGCTCTGGTCTTACAGGGCTTGGGTGGTGGCAAATGTAATGCTGTTTTTCAGTACCATTACTTAGTGATATAAATATTTTGTTGCAGTGATGGTAGGCAAGAGAATCCATCCTTTGCACGGCCCCAGCTCAGGTTTGTCCCCCACCGTGACAGTTTTCTATCCCTTCCTAAGTCGTGCTTCATTTCCAGAATCAGATCTTTTAAGCTGACCTCCCCCCTCCATCCCAACGCTCAGCCCTGCAATACGGTGATGGTCTCCTCCCTGCCTTGGAAATTGCTTTTTTCCACTGCCCCGGCACAGGTCTGTAGCAACAGAGCAAAGCGTATTGAGACCTGCAACGCACACTGCACCACGTGGGCAAGGAGCAAATTGAGACGCAGCACCGCGATGGAGGGATGGCAGGAGCCTCAGCAGCAGCAAGCATCCGCGCATGAGGAACCAGCTGAATCTGGATTCTCTTCATGATGCAGACAGTCATGTTTTGTACAGATAAGTATTTAACACATTCAAGATGTCTTTTTCCGGTCCCAGGGGAGGACGGGAGCGGACGCTGGCCAGGGTACAGCTGTAGCTAAATGACCACGGTGACCCTCAGATGACAACCTTGCCAAGCAATAACACTGAAAAATGTACAGCGACAACTATTCTTACTTGGCATCCAAGCATCAGGCTGATCACACATATTGGTGTCAGACAGAGGAAAACGCTGGACAAACCTGCTCCTCCCGCGCCAGCCAAACACCGAGAGCCCCGTTGGTGCCATGGGGCCACGCCGGTGTGGGACGTGGGGCGAAGGGTGGACAGGTCTTGTGACGGGTGCGCCCGACCCCTGACCAGACTGGCAGTGGTTTGGTGCAGGCTCTGGAAAGGCCAAAGGCCTGAGCCGTAAACTCCCCTACTTTCAATCTGTTCTCTGAAAACCCTAAAAGGAGCAGAGTGACCCAGTGAGCATCGATGCATGGGAGCCTGGAACACCGATCATGTGATTAACACATGAATAGCTGGTGGCTTTTCCAAGACTCATTTATCAAGGAACAAAGAAAGTTGTGGGTACGAGGCGTCTCATGCATATCTTTTCCATCGCATGGAATTTGACTACGAGCCAACCACTTTATCCCATAAATATGACAGCCTAGGTGAGCCTCCTTCAAGCTCCCCCTGCTAGGCAGCGTGGCTGCATGGCGGTGATCTCCCCTTGAGCTGGGACACCTCTCAAGGTCGCTCCTCGAGGCAGAGAGACCTTCTACCAGTGACAGATCTTTGGTAAGCAACTGATGCCGCGCATAACCTTGTAGTATGGTAACTTTGATTTTGTCTTGGTAACTTTGATTGCATGCTGAATTGGTGCTAATGAAACATATACAATCCCTTAGACATAAACCCTTAACCACGCCTGAGACTAGGTTTGGACCTAGCCGCACCTAGACTCCTCTCTGAGGAGGAGTTTAGAAAGCAAGGGGGTCCACTCTGAACCTCGTGACTCAACAGGAGGGTCTTCCTTACCCTCTGTGTCTCCGGTCTCTCTGTGAATCATTCTAACTCGAGTGTAACTCAATTTGCCTTTGTATGTTTCTTCCACGCAGTAATTAATAGGGTGAACCTTGCCACTGAACTTTGTTAAGCTGCACTTTTACAACATCATATTAAAATCCCTTTTGCTAATACCTTTGACGGTGATTCTTTAAGTGATTTAAATCACTCATTTCGCGACAGAGACAAGAGTTGGAATTACAATAAGAACAGGCTAAAACAGACCCTGAATCAGTGATGGCCATCTTGCCTAAAATATCAGGTCAGCATGGACTTGTTGCAAAGCAAATTTAAATAACTGGACATAAATTAAATTTAATACTCAGAGAAAAACTATCTTCAAATCTGGACTAACTATTCCTCCGCTGGCAGAAGACACCTAAAATAAATTGGTTTGAACCATACAGTGCTTTTGGCCTCTTCAGTCATGCATCAGGAGTTGCACAAACCCCACCTTTTCCTCCATTTATACGCAGTAAGGAAGTTTTCCCTGTCACTTCACTCAGTACTAACTAAACGGCATCACACATTTCAGAAAGTCTCTTCCTTACACTAAAAATGAAGGACAGAGAACGTCAGCCTACCCCCTCCCCCCCCATATGAATCAATAAATTACAGGTGGTTAAAACCAGGTGATGAATACTCAGTGAGCCCAAGGTATAATGTTCAAGAGGACCACAGCTCCTACCAAGCCCACCATTTGTGGGTCACTAATGGCGTGCAGAGCTGTGCTGGTAAAGACAGCAGCATGCACGTTACAGAGCGCTTACTATTTTAAGGGTGTCTTTGATCTCCCCTCACTATACAGCACATCATTCTCCACATCAGTTGAACTAATCGAGGCAGTCCACAAATCAATTTTTCCTCTCCCCAGCCATGAAGAGAGGCAGCGGGTTATCAGGTAGACGCTTAGGGACAGGCGCCGCAAACCGGACTCGTGTAACGTATGCTAATGATGTCATTAGGCACAACACGGTCCTTGACGAAGCTTGCTAGGTTCTGCGTTTTATCTTCTCCTCCTTCAACAGAAGCGGGAGTCTTTTGTGCTCCCTTTCAGACTAGACCTAGAGGGATCATTAAAAGATGAGCTGCTGGCTTGGAAGTGGCTAAGAAGATTTCTTATGGAAATGGGATGGCAAGATTAACATAAAAAATACAAGGTGTGGTGCAGCAAGTTTGTTTTTCAGTCTTTCCCCTAAATACATCCTGATTTTACCTGAAGATTTTTTCCAAGCTGAACCAACTCATGAATTGTGAACACTGATATACATGAATGCCAATTTACAATTGCCTTTTGATAACATTCCTTAACAGACAATTAACATCATATCTATTTCTGTGCTCTCCAAAACACACCAGTGTGGCAAGGATGCTTTCAGAACTCAAATAATGTAAGTTTATTGAAACAAAGAACAAATCCTCCCTTCCCTTTTCTTCCTGTTGATGCCAATACGACCCACTCGCGAGAAAATGAAGGTCCTGGGGTTTTATTCCCTGAACTCGGTCTGCTAAAAGTTCTGAAGAGCAGATAGTGGAAAGCATTTAACTAGCAAGCAAAATATTCCAACAACATGGTCGGTCTTGTACAACAGACCTCTGTAGAAAATAAGAATTATTTTTAAAGGTCAGTTGATGAAATAGCACTGCTCTGCTACTAGTTCTGCAGCTATTATCACAGCTGTCTCAGTAACAGCCTGCCTCGGAAAGATGACAGAGACTACTGAAGAAAAGATTGTAATATAAAAGAGCTCAAGAATAATTTTTTTTTCCAGGTGAGAAAGGGAATGGAGGCTAATATAAAAAAAAAAACCAAAAATAAACAGCTGGTAGGATGTGGAATGACTAAAAGTAAGTCATGCCAAATAGGTTTTTCTTTTTTTCAAAAACTGAAAGACTCTCTCTCACATTAAATGATTTATTCGCAGGATCCCAGTGTCAAACTTAAAAAGCTTATGGTGGTGACAACTCAAATATTTTCCAGAGTAAAACAGGGCAAAATCCTCTACCCAAACTACTATCAACTTTCAGCAATATCTACAGACCTGTCTTCGTAAACACTTGCTAAAGGTTTGTCCCACTAGTTAGTGAGAGCTGGAGCCATTTTATTCAGGTAAAGTGCTAGAACACCAGATTTTAAAGAGAAAAAAAAAAGTTAATCAAAAGGTTCTTTCCCCTATTATTCTTGGGCAACCACCGTACTATTTTGTTAACAACTTTGGCTAGAAGTACCGCCAGGTTTATTTTCTTTCTTTACCTAAGAATGAAACACACCCCTCAGCAGAGAAGCAATGGAATATCTCTACATCCTCACGCTCTCACGCCCAGTCAACAACTGAAATCCAATTCAATTTAAGCCGGGCGCTCCACAAGGTTACTAAGCTAATCTTGTTCTGAAGTTATCCTTTGTAGTATGACTGCATCTGAAAACTCCAGTCCGAACCAAGAGATTGTCTCTATGTCTATTTATCCCTTCTATAACAACACCTAAGAGGGCCCTGACGATAATCACGGCACTGGTGGGGAAGGAACTGAATGAAAAGATGGTATTTCTCCCCAGGAACTTAAAATCCACTCGAAGTCAATTAAACACTTTATGGAAGTAACTAAATGCATTGAACTTCTGAAAGGTTGGCTTTTAAGGTCAGGCATCTGGAAAAAAGTCTTTTATTTTACATGTGTTCTTTCATATAAGAGAGAATATTAACCTGCATCTAAGGGTGACGCTGGTGCCTGGGTGCACTTTTGCAATTCATTAGACAAATTGCTTCGGCAAACTGCTCGATTAGAGCTGATGCACATGACTCAGCCCTGAGACGTTATGCACCTTCTGCTCCACGCCAGTTAAGTCTCTCACAATAGCAATTAGAAACAGAAAGTCAAGTAAAACAAAACAAAACAAAAGTAATTTAGGCAAAGCTGGGGGGGAGATTTGAAGTTTGAAGGTATAATGGATTCACATCGTGTGTGTCTCAGAAGCAATAAATCCTGCTTAGGGAAACGTCTGAGGAAAAAACACTGCTAGGCTATAAAATTCCACCTCTGAGGATTATAAAACAACATGCACAGAGCAAACATCCTTTCCGAGCATAATAGGACTGTCAGAAATGATTGACAACAATGACCATCTATCATAGGCTGCTGTATCCCTGCGATAGCATCTTGCACGGGGCTGTCTGGCAGAAATGAAATTGTTTATTCATTCCTATACTATGTGGAGGATGGAACATGTCATATAGAATAAATGCACCTTTTCTTTCCATCTGCTTTTATGCACCTGCATTATCTAAGTACACCTTTTAGTTCATATAACACTATTTCAATTTCCTCTCGGATTTCTCCCCCCTTTCAGGTCAGCTATGCAGATGATGACTCGCTAAGCGCTGTTTAGGGGAACGTGATGTCTTTATACCTCCAGGCTGACGTCAGGAAGCTGCTGCAAACCTGAAACAAGTATGAGAAATGAGCAATCTGGAGGCAAAGCTCCAACCCTCACCTGGAGGGAGGGTGAGGCTCCCTTTCCAGAGCTCTGCCAGCTCGGCAGCAAGCGTGCCGGTCAGCGAGCGATCCCTCCAACGGGGTATTTTCGTGATGAGGAAATCCTATCTGGGGTGCGTAATGGATGGAGTCCACCGGGGTCAAGAGATCCCAGCAGATTGTAATGACTTTCATTAAATCGCTGTCTTCCCTGGGCAGAATTGAGCTGACAGCCTATTGCTGGGAGACTCCACACAGCTTATTACCTATCCCCGCATGCAGTTTAATACCGCAGATGGGGCTGATGTACCGGCAGTCTCTTCTCGGCCAGCCCACACTGCAGCTCCCGGCACTGTGCTTACACTCATCTTTGCCAATGCTACTTCAGTTGACATCAATGACATTTCTGTAGGAGGAGTGCAAAATATGCAAGGTAATGCCCCATTCTCCATAGGAGAAAGCCCTGTCACATATGGGAGAGGAGATGATTTTTTTTCCCCATTCCACAGCTGTTTCTCCATTCTGTTTACCAACACGTGACCTCCAGCACGGCAAATTTCTCCTATAAAGCCATAGTCACTACTGTCACAGTTGCTCGTACGCCAATATTGCAAAAACTGAGACATGAAAATCAGTGAAAGGTAGAGTAAATTGACAAAACAGATGGGGGAAAGAGGTTCTTCCAAGTAGCCAAGGGAGAAATAAATATGGTCTAATGAAGGGACCGGGCTGGCACTCAGGAGTGTGGAGTCCACATCCTGGCTATGAAAAAATACGGCTGTGAAACCCTGAACAAACTCCCCAGTGCCTCTGTCCTGCGGTTCCTCTTCTCCACACTGATAAGCATCCTTGCTATTTTGTCTTCTTGGTGGTACATTGCTGAGAGTGGGGACCTGCACCTTCACAGGCAGATGCACATGGTCCGTGGTGCAGCCTGGTCTAAAAACGCTCACAGCATTTTCCAAAGTGGAAAACAACGTTTGATCGGTTTTGTGATTCATCTTAAGCCAAAAAAAATGATTCCAGATCAAAGTTAGATCCATGGTGGATCTGAAGCCTTTGCTTCGGCCATATCTCCTGGCCTGCTGGTGTCCAGGCAGAGTTACTAAAATTTGTACAATTTCTCTCCACACCAGAAAGGCAGCAGGCATGAGACAGCATCCCCACAGGCTGTATTTAAAAGCAGATTAATAGTGTCAGAGAAGTGAGAAATGCCCATTAACCATCCCCTCTGATCAGTCACTTCTGGTGGGTTAGCAGTCCAGCTAATTTCTACACAAAAATTCAAGCTGGATGTTCTCTCCTCAAATTATCTGCCAGCCAAAATCAGGTCCACAACAAGAGAGGAGGAAAGGGAGTAGAAGGACCAAACACTGGATTTCAGCTTATCTTTGCACAATCAATCTTGTTTAGAACTGCAGGGCTTCATCTTCCCATAAAAACCACTACCTGGGAAGAAATGAGATTGGGTAAAGAAAGGAAAATAATTGCATAGGTGATAGCTTTTCCTCCTGTGTAATTAGAGCCATAGGGCACTCTGCAGTCAGGGTTAGTACATACTTTATATGCACACACTGGCAGTGATATTCCAGTTTAGGTAGCTTGCTGCCAGCCTCATGTTTCTTTCATTCCTCTGAGGATTTATTTTATTGGGTTTTTTTGTACTTGATCTTGTCACCTGTTTAGTTCTACCCTTTTCCTCATCACTACCACTTCCCACCTTGTCACCTTTCCAACTTGAAAATCCCAGGCAAAAAAACATCCTGTCCTTTCTGGGAAGAGATCCAGGCGCATCACGAGGATGCAGGGGCACTTGACATTTCCCTATTGTTATTAGCATTTCCTTAATCAGTCACTCTGTCACAGGCAATGCTTAATATGCATTCAGAACAACTGATAAGTAGTAAAGCAATTCTCAGGTGCTAAAAAAAGAATTCCTACACAAGGGGATTATCAATAGGTACCTTTTTGCCCCATATTTATTTTAATCTGCAACATGCAGATGCCTGTAAGCATCTGCCTACTCTCGTGCCCGATTTACCAAAGGTATTCCCACCTGCAGCACAGGCTATGGGAGCAAATCCAAATGCACAGCCTAACCCTTCATGTTCTCCATGACGCTGCAGCAGTGTCCCACCTGTTGGTTTGGGGTAAATGGAGGTGACTTGGCTAAAGACATACAGAAGTGACATGAACGCCCTACTCATAGAAACGAAATCCTGAGCACAGCTGTAATGGTTTGCTTGCTGTGGGCTCCACGGCCTCCAAAGCCTGGATTGACTCCGCATGCAAAAATATCTGACATTAAAATGCATGTGTCAGTAATACCAGGGATTCCCAGGCCACTTCGCACATGCAGCAAGATCCCTACTAGCCAAAGCAGTTAGGACCAAAGGCTTTGAAAGTGAGAGGAGCAGATAAGATAACCACCAGACTCCACAGGGGAGAACATGGGAATAAAACACGAAAATGTGTAGCTTCCTCTGTTTACATTCAACATTTAGGCACTTGTAAAATGCTGGCAGCAAGTCACAGGAACCGGGGCCCTGGGGACCAGCTGGTTAACGGCACGCTGGGTAATTGCAGTAATACTATAGGCACCGGCCCACGTTGGTATTTGCAACGGCAACCCGGGCTTAGCATGGGATAGCAATCGGGAAAAGCCCTGAATAAGATTATTTTACTAATCCTTACAGGAGTAATTTCCTCCTCTTTTATTTTCTTGTTAGCCTTCTAGCAAGAAGCGATAGGCACAAGCTGTAGTATGGGAAATACCAATAAGATGTTCAGAAAAACAAAAAAATCCCCTTAAGAGCATCAAAGCCTGGAGCAGGGCCTGTGGGATCGCTACCCCCTGGAGAGCTTTGAAGTGCTCAGGACAGTCTCAGACCTGCTCTGCCAGATTTTAGGGCTTACGGGAGGAGAAAGGTGAGGAGACCACCCTGTTTTCAAAACAACCTTCCAATACAAGCTGCCATTTTCCATCCAGGCTTTACAAAAAGAGACTAAAAGGGAATATAAAAAAATAAATATACTGAATATTTCAAAGGGTTTTTTTTATAGGACGAAGGAAGCACACTGTAACGCAGTAAACCTACAGAGTGAGAGATTTTATGTCGAAGCAGCAAAGGCACAAAGAAACATCTGCACATCGTTTCATGACTTTTAACTGGCATTTTAGAGCATGGCTAAACCAACAGCTCAGTTATGTGTCTGGCACTTCTAAAACTGGCATTCAGCACAGATACTTAGCGGCAAAATGATTTTCTTTTGCTAGGGCTGACGCTGGATTCCCATCAACGGGTATATCACTGCATTTGCTCCTGAAACTTCAGAGCAATTTTCAACCCTAAGTTTGAGATCCAGGCCCATCACAAGCTGCACGCTCTGTGCATCGAGATGTCCTTCCCGCAGCTGCAGATTTCAGAAGCCAAAGTTTTAAACAAGTGTCAGGGACTAATGTTTTCCACTGCTAAAACCGCCCGTAAAACTGACGTGCTGCCTCTGGATCTGTGCAACGTGCCTTCCTTGTGTCCTAACAGGTGGGAGTTTATCGATTTCCTACCTGTGCATCCATTAGGAGGTGCCTCATCAGCATCATGGCATTTTTCAGAGATTCCTTCTCGCTGGGCAAAAAGGCATCTTCGTCTTCATCCAGCGTTTTTGATTTGTTGACGATAAAATGGGAGATCTGGTCGTTCAAGGAATGCAGCGACTCCACGGCTGCGGAGACAGAGAAGGAAAGCAAAACAGGACTGAAACCGTGCTGGAGGGAGCTGACACCATTTTCTCAGTTTGAAATGAGCTACAGAGCGCACTCTCCTTTTCAAAAGTGTAGATGAAATTGTTCCCCATTGCCTCCCTTGTCCTCTCTGCTGAGAGGGCCAGCAAAGGCATGGTAAAGACTGGTGACTACCATAAAATCAAGTATTGATGGAGTCCTGCAACAACGACAACAGGATGATGCGGTCTAAATTAACGCTATAGTGTTAATTTTTGGCTACTTTCAGGTATCATAGAACCATATCATATCAAGCAGATTCAATCAGAATCAAAACACCGCAGTCTCACTGCTCCCTCCAATCAATCCACCTGCAGCCAATTTTCCCTACGTGATAAGGTTTTGCAGCACCAAAGTTGTATTTTTAATAGTAAATGCAAGTTAAAAAGTACTGAGCTATTGTTATAAGGATCAATAATTATAAATAACCTATAGATATACATGCATCTATAGGTAAAAATTGGCTTTTTATTAGCTAGAGTAGGAGAGAGCAGGACCAACAACTAAAATATTGCTTATTTTCTTTCTTCATGATTATCAGTATTTGAAACACTGTTAATCTTTTAAATTCTCCTCCATAGGGTCAAAACCCAGGTATAAGTAGGATTCTGCTCCCAGTCCGCACATCAGAAGTCTCCACCTTCATGGCTCACAGAAGTCCCCCAGCAATTTCACACACTTCATGATGCTGCAATTTATACAGGCTGTAATGATACAAACTAATGGCAAAATGTATGTCTGCGCCATGAAAAGCTTTGCATTTCGACAGATTTGAAAAGTCGGCGATGCAATTTGCTTTCAAACCATCGCAAGTTTTGAGTTTTCATTTTTACTGTAGGCTGATTAAATAAATGAGGCTCAAATAATTCTTCAGCGTATTTTCTTTCTGCAGGTGGTTCACGCGGTGAAACCCTTTGATAAGCTTGCGGCTCAGAGTAACACATCACTGTCACACGCTGAACTGTGCTTCAGCGGTACGCATTGCAAATCCTGATTTGCTCAGGCTGTTTATGAATAAGGCAATGTGTTATTTAGGACTCTCTGACAAACCCATTTTAAGAACATGAGGCAATTGAAATATACTCGACCTAGTTCTGTCCAAAGAAGATCTTGCCACAAAATTCAAAGTAGCAAAGATTAGCCAGAAACCATACTCATTAAGGAGCAAATCTTCCCCAGACAAAAGGTCCATAACAAATAACAGGTATGTCTCCAAAATGCAGGAGTGAAAGAACAGAATCCTCCTTACTGAGAGTGTTTGTTCTTGATTAAAGAAAATAAAATAAAATCTGTGCCTTACAAAGCCTTGGGGAGAGTCTGAGGGGATTGGGAGGATTCCCCAGTTCGGGGTATTCGTGTACCTCACCGCTAATAAAAAAGGTATTTGGGGCTGACCATGACGGACGGGTCCGTTTTAAACCATACCATAAATTATATTCAAGATAAGGGCTTTGGAATAACTAATTGAACCAGTTCCAGCTTTCACAAGCATGCAACAGCACGGGGCTCGGGGCGTCAGTGGGTCACGCACGTGCACTGCGCTCGCTGGAAAAGCAGCTCGCCGCTGCAGCCCGGCAGCCTGGACAGCAGGACGGCCGCTCAGCTCGTCTCCCTGAACCACGCAAATATCGGGATTTCAGCTTTGCAAATCGCTCCACCGAGCAGAACGGAGGCTTGCTCCCTCCATATCAAAGCAACTGAGTCCTGCATCCTTGGCACCTTCAAGTTACAGCAAATCAACATAATGACAGGTATTTCACTGGGGTGGATAGTATATTAAGCTGGTCATGCAATGGACCAGCAGCTCCTTTCGTGATTAAAATTTAAGTAATACGTGACCGTCAACACACTTGGGAACTTTCTCCCACGTCACAGTTTCTCTTCCCTCTGCACAGCACAGTTTATCATGTATATTATGTCAAATCTGGGCCTTCTTCCATCACACTCTGTCCCGGTCATTGCCAGAAAGAGATGTGAGGGCTTTGCTGCATCTCATGCCGCCCTTCCTCTGCACCGCAGCGATTACAGACTGGGTGCCTAAAAGCTGCATTTTCCTCCCACAATCTCCCTCCACAATTTACAAATATATTTCTTTCCTGCTTTGCTACTCTGAGGTTAAACTGGACAAGATCAAGAGCCGTTACCGACAATTCTGTAAGGTCTGTTTTCATTTAGTTCAGTATGTCAATACCTCATTTACAGCTGAACCGAATAAGCAGATGAAGGAGCCTCAAGAAACGCTGCCCCCGGCCAAAACATTTCAGTGCTTCTCTCCAGAGCAAAACTTACTGATAACACGTAGACAAAAGTCACCTGCACCACAAATCCTCCCTCACCTTTTAGCCGGCAGGACCTGGCCGCGGCGGACTGAGCCTCCCTGGCAGCAGACCCACCGCCAAACCCCGCTTTGACTGTGGAGGCACGAACCGTCTGCAGAGAGGGAGGCAGAGGTGGATTTGGGGGGTGTTCGCTTATTGCTAACAAATGCATGAAACTGCAACGTGGGCGTGCAAATTGTTCGGTGAGGTCCTCGCGTTGACCAGCGATCTCTGGTATCCTCCTACCCGTAATTTTGTCAACGCGCATGTCCTGCACCAATGCCAGGGACGACATTTTTAGTTTTCTGCCCACAGTCCTCTGGAAAGTCTCTGTATCCATTTCCCATACTCAGCCATCTAAAAGTTTAAGCACTTTCTCTTTTCCGAGGCCCATTACCATGGCTTTGTTCACACCATTATAAATTAGGTTCTGTCAGCATTTCTATTATAAATCTCTGCAAGTCAGGCAGAAGGATTCATTCTAGCAAAGAGTGTGGTGCTGATGTGATTTATTTCTTTTTTCCCCTCTAACGAAAATGGAAGTGAGGAACTAAAAGCCGCACAGAGCTTTTGCCTTCTTAGAGAAGTTAGGTTTATTTCTTGAAAGGAAAAAAATCAGGGCTTAGCGTTCCTCCATTCACAGGCACACAAGGGTTTCTCCAGCACCATATCACTCTCCAAACACAGTTTTACCAAAAATTTGATGGCTTGCAAGCAAAAGCTTACACCTGTCTTGACTACATAATAATTTTACTTATGGGTGGGACTTACGTATGTCACACACCGTTGTACATCACAACCCAGGCCAGCGTCATGCTTGTAAACCAAACATCTCGTGGGTCAACGCACATGAAGGAGGAGGTATCTCAGAGCGATGCCCTGCTGTGGACGCTGGGTTTTGGGGAGCAGCATGGCACACAGGTGCAATGGAAACTACAGGTAGCTAAGTTTCTCCAAGTCACCACGAAGCAATCACTTTATTATCATATATCCTCACACCCACCAACACTCAAAAGCCCCAGGAAGCTGTAGGTTTTTCATGCAGAATAACAGCAGGTATATGGCTGCATGCAGGCAGCAGCAGGTTCGATTTTCTTATCGCTCCCAGGCTGCACTAGCATCTCTATCAGACACGTCAGTCCTGAAAGCCATCTTCCCAGCGCTAATGCATGAGTATTGATTCATGCCATCCTTTCTGACCAATGAAGAACTGAGGACAGATCATTTTTCTTTATACTCCGAAGTTTTGGCTTGAGCCATAAGCCCGCATCTGCTTTTAGTAATATGAATGTATACCAGAGTTATCCTCCTTGAGCTAATGGCTTCCTTCCAGATTTACACTGACTGTGACCAGAAACTGGTACGTGGAGCAGTTCTCCCAGGCTTTATGATTTTAAAGTAATTCAAAACAAACAAAATTATATTACCCTAAGTTATTTTAACCTCCTTATCTGAAGCAATAGCTCTATATTCTCCGATATTTCTTCTCTTACCCTTTGAGAATTTTTGTGTTGTTTGAGCACTATGTGGCACATCAAGCTTTGGGGGGCAAACGCTTCTCTCATTTGTCATTCTCTAGGTTTAGAGAGATGCCCGAGAAATCAGAAGAAATATTTTCCAGTAAGAATGGGGAAAAAACAGATCAGTATTTGACTCGCGCTGATTTTTATAAGCATCTGCCATAACGCTATGTTTAAATTCTGCTTAGCAAAACAAATCTTTTTCCATGCAGACAATGGAAACTGTATTTGAAAATAAAATCATCTGAGTCTTCCCCATGAAAGTAAAACATGGATTTCCGAACCTCCGGCCTACACACAAAGTTAAAACAAAGGAAGCCTAAAAAACCAAACAATTTCTGGCACCGGTTTTCTGGATGTCCTGTGTCAGTCTGCAACGCAACTTCCAAAGGGCCCTTCTCATAAGCAGAAGATATTTGATATTTCTCGTTTAAATCAAGAGGAACTTCCTGCCTTGTGCCCACTAAAAATCTAAGCAAGAAGGATAATGAGGCAAACCCTCCATCCCTCTCAACGTTAAGCCTTAAACATTTCTGCTGAGCAACACTTGAACTATAAACACAGATATGTTCAGCTCAGATTAAAAGATACTTCTTGATCCCCTAAGAAATAAAAAAAGGAAAGAAAAGGAGAAAAAAAAAAGAAAAAAATAACGACAACAATTTTCCCTTGCTGTATCAGTTGTCTTGGCTTCAGGTTGATAACACATCGGTAATGCTGCAAGAAAGACAACCGGCTAAGTAAAAGTTACAGCTATCAAAGCCCCGTTGGCTTCCCAGCTTTTCCCGTTCCAATTTCACCATTTCCTCGCTGCGAGGAACAATTTTGAGAAGCGAAGAAACCATAACAATCCTCCATTAGTGCTTTGACATCACCTACGAGAAGGGAGAAAATTATATATTTCAGCAACAGTGGTTTTCGCTGCTGCTATCAGAGATGATGTGCCATGTTGGGGGGTTTTTTCAGGCGAGGAACATTTGCCACCCCAGAAGCAAGAACGGGTCAACAAAGTTGTTTTTTTTGCAGGGCGCTTCGGGGTGTGAATCATCAGAGACTGTAGGATGTGAAGGGCAGAAAGGAAATTGCTTTCTGTCGGAGACAAAGGAAAAAAATATACTGACACCAAAGACTACTTCAAGGAAGAGGCTGAAGCAATAAAGTTGTTCCAGAAGACCCCATTTTATACACTCCAGCTACTGCCCAGATGAGTACAAAATGAAATAAACTGTAGATAATATATCCTGAGATCTACTGACAAAAGCCAGCGGAGTCTAAAATTAATTCTCGCTAGCAGGAGTGACTAAATGAAAGAGGACGGACACTATCATAATTTTATCAAGGGATGCGGTATAAGGATTCCTGGGCTCATCGGCTGACTGCTGCAAAAAATTAGAGAAGACATTTAAGTCGGACTTCTCTGTAAGCAGTCAGCACTTGCCACCACTACTGGAGGTTTGCTCCCACAGAGAGAAAAACCAAAAAGCCACACTGTGTGCACAGATCCTTTGAAAATCCGTCCCAGCAGAGCGCGGAGCAGTCTTTAGAGCTCCGGGCTGCCAGGGAAACCTCGCCTGCTAATGAGTGTTTCTGACTATCCAGCAAAAGGCAATGATGTGTGTGGGCAAAATTGTGCAATTCATTATTGCTTAATATTACCAAACAGCTTCTCGAATAACATCTACGGGTGTTGTTTTTGCAGAGAGGAAAAAAATATATATATATATTCAAAGCGCTTCAGGCCTTTCCTTTCTGAGCTCTCCCCATTTTATCTGCCCTACCACACCAGGGTCAGCCACAGGTTTCTGTAACACCCAGGGCCCCCAAAGCACCTGGCTGCCTTTCAGCAGAGGATTTCAGCATCTCCCACATTATAAGCCCCAGCTGATACCTCTTTTTGAAGAGCAGCTAAAACTGGTTTGCTCAGCCGATTGACTAAATGTCTTAATTTTTTTTTTTTTAAATAACCAAATAACAACCTTCTGTGCAACTTCACTCCCAAGAACAATGACCCTACTCGCAATGAGGATGCTCTCCAAATGCACTCACTTTTCATCAAAACAGTACAAGGAAAATCCAGGCCGTTGCTGCTCCGGGGTTTCATTTCCCCGGCCGTTTGGCCACAACCCTTACGAGATGCTCTCAGCGATGAGCCAGGTGATACCAACAGACACACCGGAGAGCACCGAGCCAAGGCTCCCCCTTCTGACACTCAGGCAACCCGCAGATTTGGGGCATTAATGGCATGGAGACACTGACTGCATGCAGGTGAGCAGCGTGTTTTCTCCTTCCTCTAAATCACGGCCACTTCCCAAATACTCCCTCATCGCCCTGGCAATGGCTGCTTCTCTCTGCACAGGTTTTGGGAGAAATTCAGAGTGTTCTTGTGAAAGCTCCAAATCCTGATGTGTTGGGACCAATATACAGCCAGCCCTGCAGGTGTAAGCTTGGAAATTCAAGGCAGTTCAGGGTTATGGCATGTAGACACATACGATGTATAAAAAGGTGATCTTTATAGAGCTAAATTATAAATAATGCCCATCCTTATTTATATTACTGAGGTTGGCTGATGGGTCCTTTGCTGGGTCCAAAAAAAAAAAAAAAAGGACATGCAAGACATGCAACAGTTCATTTTTGCCTGATTAATGATTCTGATTAGAAAGCCTTTCCCACTGTAGCATTTGCTAATTGCATTTGGACACATCAATTTATTCACTTAGCAGTAGAAGAAATCTCCCATTGTAAAAGCCACGCTCGCGAAAATCGTTCCCCCCCTCTCTCGTACCAGTATCGCACTGGCTTAACACCTTTCTCTTCCAATGAGATGAGAAGCTGATCTGCAAAGCCCACGACCATCGGGATCACAAGGCAGCAGCTCTGTCTGAGCAGAATGAGCCCGTTTTCCTTTACCCAAGCTGTCCCGCGTCTTTGCAGTTGGAAAATACACCTTGCAGCATCTGCCCCATCCATTCACTCGTGCCAATCGCTGTTTACATGACACAACCTTAGACTCTTGCCTGCCTGCAGAAACACGGGGAAGATCTAGATCTGAAGCACTCCATAAAAATTTTCTCCTGCTACTGGCAAGAGACCTACAGCTTTTTCTTTCCTTCGTGGTCTTTAACTTGTTTCAAAGGAGGCATTCAATGAGCCCCCTCACAGGAATAATTTACCACACCATTAACTGAAGAAAAAATATCTGGTGTCTGCATTAGGGGCTCAATCACCTTTCAGAGAAACACTGTGAAGAACTCATTACAGTAATTACTAACGAGCTGGCCTCTTTGGGCTGTAAATGTTTTGTGTGTAAGTGGCAAAGAGCTGCATTCAGAGCTTCCCAGATGCAAAAGAAAGCCATCAGACCAATAAATGTCCCTATAGTTCCTGAGGAAAACATGCTCAGAAATGAAGCTGGTCATTTTTTCAGCTTATTACTTTCTTCTTACAAATCTGACCTTTTTGGAAATGAAAAATGACATCAAGAAGTGGAGCTCTGTGGAGTCGTGGCAGCTCTTTAATAACTGTAAAAAGTTTTTCATTGACACCTGTTGTTTTTTTTTTTTAAATGGTGCAGAAGCTTCTTTCAAAGTTGAATTTTTAACTATTTCAATTAAAATGTCAATTTTAAACTGTCCTTAAAAACATGGATATGTTTCAAATCCAGCAACACAGAAACAAATTTTGTAATTTCTCACTACACTCCCCCTCCATCGAAAAGCATATCTGTTAGTAGAGAGTAGAAAAAGGATGGGAGTTGCAGAACCACGCTGCAAGGGCGAATGTCCATATTCTCCTTGGAGAAACCACCTGTTGCTCAACATGCCCAGAGATTATGTATCCAAGGTAGTCCTGCGCTGAGTAGGTTTTTTTTTTGCTGTGTCTTTCTGTTCCTTTTTATCTGCCCTTTGGAAAGGACTTTTCTTCTCTGCCTCAGTTTCTTCATCTGTAAATTATAGCTAATGCCTCTCAGTAGTGAGCTGAAGTTATCTAGAGTTTGGCCAAAATTTTAAAAATTAAAAGGCTCGGTGTTTACTCTAGCTAAAATACTGCCAGAAATACTGCCAGTTTATTTTCATTTAGAAAATAAACAATATGCTTCTCTTTGGGTAATAGTCTCACTAGAGCTACGAGAATATCAGCGAGCTGAAGAAGTGCTCCCATGCCTAAACATTTCCCTATTCCTCCCCCCCTGCCCCCCCCAGCTGTATTAGTTAGACTAATAAATAATATTACCACTCACCCTAAAATAAAAACCCAAAATGAAAATAAATTTCTCTGCTATGTTTATGCTTATGACGGGGAGACTGAGTCAGAGCACAGAATAAAGCAGCCAGCAATGGGGTCCGGCTGCTTTTGGTAGCACTTTGAGCCAAAAGAGCTCACGACTCCTCCAGCAAACGGGACTCCAAACTTTGATGGCTGGACTATTGTTGTTTACAGAAATATTTGAGATGTTTAATTCCCCAGAGAGCTACAAATGGCCAGCCCAGGAACAACGTCAAACTTTGAGAAATACGGAAGGCACGACGCCAAACCAACAAATCTAACTTCTGCAAGAGAAACTCAATTTAAATTTGCCAAGAACCAAAAAACCTTTGCAAAGACGGACAAGGCATGGTGGCATCCAGCTTTACAGCTGCTGCCTTCTTGTTTCTATTGGGTAATCATTTATTTGTCGCCTCTTTAGCTAACTGTGCAACTGTTATATTTCATAAACAATGGCTACTTTATTTAGACAAAAAGGAAGTGAACAACAGAAATTACATATGCCAACACAAAGACAGCATGGGCCAGATATCCAGCTGCTACAAATTGACTTCAGAGGAGCGATGCCCATCTGTGCTTGCACACGGGCAGTGGTATGGTGTTGCTGGGCTTTGGATGGAGTACGGGAGGACTGGTTCCTACTTTGCCCAAAATTGGCTCCAGGTTCTTGGATGGGTCACCTAAACCCTTAACGCTTCAGCTTCCCATCGTAAATCCAAATTCTGTAGCCCACAGAAACATCATAAACCACAAACGCAAGATGCCACCACTGGTGAGGGCCTCGTTTGGCTTTCCCCTGCTGTTCAACTACAAATGAGGAATTGTTCTGGTTTAACAAGCAGCTCCTGGTGCAAACAGGATGCTCCGTCTCCTCGGTGTCAAAGGTGGAAGAAAACACTTCCTGAAGGGAATTTAACAAATCGCAGGCTTTTCTGGGTTTTGAATGAACTGAAATTGTTAGAAGGCAACTGAGCTTGATTTGTTTCCCACCAAACATCTGGAAGAGTGTGAAGCAGAGTTACATGTTGTTGTGAGTATTGAGAGACTAATGAATATTGTCTTGCCAATCTGCTGGGGACGCAATAACCAGAGAGGGTTACCAGAAAACCCGAAACTGGCTTAAAAAACAAGAGGTAGAAACTAAACAAACTGAGTTTGTTCACATCAGCTCTTGAGATCTTTGTTTCACCCTTACAATTGCACTTCTCTTAACCAGAAAGGTTAGAACCTTTAAAAAAAAAACCCAAAAAACAAAACCAACAGATTTGTCACATAAGAAAAATGTCAACGATTATGAGACTTGCAATAAAGTCGTGAAAACTGGCAACCTGCAAGTCTCTCCTTGAATGTGACTATGTTTGCTGTTTGTAGCTGAAAGAAGGGGTGGAGGATGCTGTTAAAGCAAGTATTTAAATTTCCTTGGGAGCCGCCTTCTTGAGCAGCTCTGCTACTTAAAATTGTAAGATGTGACACTAACAAAACGCTGGGCTTAGCAATTCTATCTTAAAAAGAACCTGTAGTGGCAGAGCATTATAAAAAGCTAAAATTCAAACACTGGAAACATACAGGTTGATAAACCTCGGCTGAGTACAGCAGATCAGAGGGTCAAGTTTTATCAAGCACTCGCACAAAACCAGCTGTCTCGGGGAGCCTGGGAGGGGGATTTGGTTCCCGCTGCAGATAAAGGTGACACTGAGGACCACACCAGATGCTGCATCTGCACTGATACTGTCAGCGGAGCCACCCACTGTCAGTTCCTGCCTGTAAATTGTTTTACTCCTGCATTTCCTTCTCATCCAAGACCCATCATCCACAATGTGCAGAAGTAGTATTACCTCATTTTGCGGACTGAGAAATCCAGACTTTTTTTATTCGTTTAAACTATTCAAATCATGGGAGAATGTCATCTGTGGATGTACAATGCCATGGATATTTTGGCTTATTTGTAATTTATGCAATTTTGACATTACTGTGTCAATTACTGCCCAATTCTGACTTGTACCCATTATTACATTCAATATCACCAACACTATTTATGTGGAATAAAAATAAGCATCTAGAAATATATTTGTGCAATTGAAGTTAAAATGAGACTATATTCAGCATTTAATAACCCTGACACAATTACATCTTTGGAGCAAAAGCTTCACATTCAAGACACTTCTTCAGTATGTCATTTATTTTTATGAGTACAGAATTGAATAAACTCCTCCTAAAATAAAGCAGTTTTTTCAGACCAGTATTTAAACTTGTTATTTCTGTTAACTGTGTCCATAAAAGGCAGGAAGAGAGTATTCTTTGTAAAGAATACGATCCTGCGATCAACTATGTCTGTATCCACAGCTTCAAACTTAACTTTCCGTAGAAGTAAGAGCAAGTAACTCAAGCAGCAGTTTTAGAACATCTTTCATGTTTCTGTTTCTTCAGTATAACAGTGCGCTGGCCTTTTCCCAAGCGGTCAGAAAAACTGACAGGTTTGACTTTCCAGAAAATGGGATTTAATTGTCTTTATGATAAATGGGAAATACAAGCGGCAGTGAAGGAAATTACTCTTTCTATTCTCCTTCCCAAGAAGTACTGTAACGCAAGTCTTCCCTCGGTTCAGGAGAGGCTCGTGCTTCACAGCCAAAATAAAGATACCTGAAGCTCCCGTGTACTTCAGAGTGGACGAGGGATGACTCTGGAGCAACTGCCCAGATCACGGGCAAATTGCTCTGCCTTTTCTCATCTTAACTAACAAGAAATTTTGGAATAGCTCCTGACACGGTCAGAGGTAAAAAGGGATGGCAGGAAATGTGTCAAACTCTTCTTGGGTTTGGGTTTTTTTTCTTCCTACAGAAATGCTTATTTCACTGGAAAAAAAAAAAAAAAATCTAATTTTGAAAGGCATGTCAATTGTGAAGTTTCATTTAGAAAACACACAAATCTTGATGATGTTCAAGCATAACATCCTCTTGCGTTCAGGATGGCATTTTAACAGAATTTCATAGGCATTTTCCATTTCTTTTCAGTAATATTATTTTCATTCTACCTGAGCACAATCATTTGTCAAAATTATGACATTTTCAGCAAAAAAAGAACAAGTAGAGCATTCAACACTAATTACATAGTATTCAAATGGTTGTCTCAGCTGGAATCATTATTTTTTATTTATTAGGTTTTCTAGATGCTCCTACTAAGGTGCTTTTACCTCTGTTGAATCGCTGGGATTTTCAGTAGGGAGGGAGCACCTCGTAACTTTTTTTCATGTAGTAAAGCCTCAGTGCATTTTTCTTGTTGATGATCAGGGGGGAAATAATTTGTTTCTAAATTTCCCTAACTGCAGAAGGCAATGCCTTCTTTGTTTTGACTTTCCTAGTTTTTGTGATTTAGCTTTGAACCTTGACTTCATGGCCGACCTCACATTTTAGATATAAATTACTTACGCTGCATTTGTAAACATTCGCTGGTGGCATTTATTTCAGCAATAGGAAAGCAGGAAAAAAAACAAATATCCCTGTAGACAGAGATAACACATATTGCATTAACCTCCTTTCCTCACTTTCATCTGCAGCCTTTGTAGCAAGATTGTTTGTCAAGGCAATGAAATTAAACTTTAATAAAGGACAAGAGGAGTAACTGTCATCCGGTATGAAACTGGGGAAGCAGCGTTTTGCAAGCAACGCTTGGAAGGACTGGGATTTGCCATCAGTCGTGTTCCTGTGCCAAGTCCAAGCGAGGAGCTCGGACTGCAGCCAGGCACTTGGAGAGATGAGATCATTGCAATACCCCAGCAGTGCGTGAAGCAGGTAAAACCAGAACAGCAGCAGAGCAGGAAAGAAATAAAAATGCCTTCCCCTCCTCTGTAACACAGAATATTAGGTAAATAGAAAAGGTTTTGATTAAAACGTTCAAAACCCCTGAAGTGACTCAGAGACTCATTTCATTTTCAAACACGCCCACAGTTCTTTGGCTCCTGAGTCTTGGAGCAACTGTGGCACTTTGGCATTTAACTTGCTTTTGAGGATGGAGCTCCCTCGATGGGTGGGAGATGCCTCGAGATGAGAGGCCTGGAAGCACATTTACTTGCTGCCTGAGCTGCAAATGCAATCAGTGCAGACACATCCTACCTAGACTGGATATCACCTGCAAAATCCACCTGAGATCCTCAGTGGACGGGGGTGTGGGTAGCATTATCTGAACCTTATGCTACTATGACCACTCTGCCCTGGTAGCCCATCTACCCTGCAAAACCCTTGGAGTTAACGACACGTCCTACAGTCTCACTTTTTGGATGCCAAGCAGCTCCAGCTCCCACTGCCTTTTCCCTGTGTGAGACTCTCTTTCAGCTGGCGGTGAGAATGACTTTGAGTTTCTGAGAGCCTTTCATCTTCCTGAGGCTCCCGAACATGCTTAAACAACAACATTAACGTTAAAAGTTAATTCGCCCTGTTAATAACCCAGCCCATCACTCTGTGTTCTCCCCTGGAAGCTGCTTAAGGGAACAACCATTCTCTTCGGCACAAGCATTTTGACGGATGAAGGGAAAGCATTTCATTTTGACACTTGATTGACAGAAAGTGTCCCTGTTAATTACAACCAAAAAGACAGAAAGAGAGGAAAATGATAATACAGCTCCATAAACTGATTTTGGCATCATATTTAGGGGGTTCTTAGAAGACAGGGAGATGAGTTAAGACCGCACAGTGCAAAAGGTTTATTTACTCTATTTCTTACAAAGTCAGGGCGAGATCAGCACCAAATCTGCTAGAGTTCAATAGCAATGTAAAATATTATATGCTCGGACTTCTGCAAATAAGAAACAACCTCCCAAATAGCTCCAGCTGCGTAGAAACCACCCCTACTTTCACCAGGGTAACTTCAAGATCTTTGGTGGACTTCATCCTTATCTATGCCGGTGTAACGCAGAATGACATGTCTCCCCTCTGCATTGCTTTTTCTCAACGTCTCGCAATGATTTCAGGCTCGCAGAAGGCCAACCTGACAAGGGTTGAGTCAGCAATGGCTGGGCGAAGCGCTGGGCTCCAGATACCCGAGGGGCTGCTCTGCCAGCCTGGGGAAGGGAAAAGCGCTGGAAAACCCTAGCATAAAAAGGACCCCTGGTCTTTTGAAACCCCCTCCTCTTCTCCAGCTTCCAGCGTTTCCCTTCCACCCACGTATCAGAAATCACAGACAGAAAGGGAGAGCCAGAGGAACTACGTTGCTTGCCCGGCGTCAAACGGCACACCCAGAGCAGAGACTGGGACAAAACCCATCCCTTCAAATGAAGTCTCACGAAGCCTATAAGGACTCAGTGCAGGTTTCCTGGCCTCTCCCATACAAATCTCAGACCAACAGACGGTCGTGGCCCAAGGACACTGCCACAGCACAGGCCTCTGGTTTCGTTCCCATGGATTTCTGCACCCCATTAAAAAGAAAACGACCCCAAACCTATTTTCTGCCTCCCCACCGAGGCAGCATTCCCTCACCTGAACATCTCTCTCTGCTTTTCTCTCCAGGTTTGCCATGGCAACAAGAAAACTGCATATTACCAGTGTAAAACAGATGGGTTATGCTTTTAGTCTGTCTCTGGCCGGGTTACGACATCTCCTAGCTACAAGACGTGCAAGACCAGCAATATGCTCGCTGCCATGAAAAGCTGCAGCACTGTAAATCCCAGACGGTAAATACATAATCGGCTGCAAGCACATGCAAAGGGCAGGCAAGAGTTTCAGGACTTCAGAAACCAAGACGTAATGTGATTAGAAAAGAGGGGACATTGGCTTCCTATTTCATTTTGTCGTGGGCACTGCAGGGCTGAGCTGGGCAAGCTGCGAGCGAAGCACACCCTCCTCTGGACAAGCCGGAGAGGCTGAAACGTGAGCGTTTCCATCGGGGAGGCACTCGCCAAACTGCAAAAGGACATTACAGCGGCAAGGCAGGGTTTCTTAGCAACAGCATCGCATACAGGTCCATTAACTCCAAATTCCTCCGTGAGTAAATCCTGAGCTAGGAAAATCTTCAGACGCTTATTGATAGAGTGAGCTAAAGCATGTGTTTTGTTCAGTCAGTTTTTCAGGGGCAAATAAAAGGTAGCCAGTGAAAAGCAAAGACCAGCAATGACTTGCTTTTCGGGGAAGACTCTCTGGACGTCTTAGAAGTGTTGGACTCGCAGCTGGCTCATAATTAGGTTATGGTGAGCTGCCACGGTGGGTCTCTACAAAAGCCTCAGCTGTAGGAATTGCTCCTGCAATTCTGCTAGAGGATTGCTTTGGCTAAGAAGCCAACTGAAAAGCAGCTCATAAAACACAACAAAGAAACACATAGAGAGAATCGGGGGGCAAGAAGTGATTCACATATTATAGCAATGTGATTTTTCCCCTCGCAAAGTGCTTTGTATTTGTGGGACTCTGTTGACTCATTTCATTGGTGTTACTCCCGATTTACTGGATGGAGCAGCAGACCGAACAACAGCGAGACCAGACAAGGTGGCCAGGAGGCTCCTCCTCCTCCCATTTAACATTTGCAATATTTCTATTCTGATTGCAGCTGACAGCAACTGTGACTTTATTTCACCCCTAAGAAGCTCTTTATTTTCTCAGAGCCCATCTCTTGGAAACATGCAACGGTTTGAACAGCTCCGCTTTGGTGTTGGGAAGCTACATCTTAAATGCAGCTGAGCACAGACTGAAAATGCCATAGTGAGAATCAAAGCATGTATTTTAACCACATTTCAAAGATGATTTTAAGACACTCTCAGAGAGGTGGGAGACGGATGCTGTTTGAACCATCACACTGAATGCGTGGAGTTGGCAATACCGCACTTACACATACAGCATAAACACACACAGGTTATCTGTATGCAATATTTTAAAAATTACATTTTAACGGTCTACCCAGACTACACGTATTCTTCATGTTTCTCATTAAAAGGACCCTTTTGCTGATGATCATTAAGTTGTCATCAGAGGTTATGAAGTTAGCATAAGAAAAAGGCAAGGTAAGTACATTTATAGGCTGTATCAGTGCACTGGAAAGTTCCCTCGGTTCAAAAGGTCAGCTCATTTTAGATTGTCTATTTGCATAAATTTTCAGCAGTCAACCCTTGCTCTTAGAATCATAGAATCATTAAGGTTGGAAAAGACCACTAAGATCATCGAGTCCAACCGTCAACCCAACACCACCATGCCCACTAAATCATGTCCCTAAGCGCCTCATCTACACGTCTTAAATACCTCCAGGGATGGTGACTCCACCACTTCCCTGGGCAGCCTGTTCCAATGTTTAACTACTCTTTCAGTAAAGACATTTTTCCTCACATCCAATCTAAACCTCCCCTGGCGCAACTTGAGGCCGTTTCCTCTCGTCCTTTCGCCAGTTACTTGGGAGAAGAGACCGACCCCCACCTCGCTACAGCCTCCTTTCAGGTAGTTGTAGAGAGCCATGAGGTCTCCCCTCAGCCTCCTCTTCTCCAGGCTAAACAACCCCAGCTCCCTCAGCCGCTCCTCAGCAGACTTGTTCTCCAGACCCCTCACCAGCCTCGTTGCCCTTCTCTGGACACGCTCCAACATCTCAACGTCCTTCTTGTAGTGAGGGGCCCAAAACTGAACACAGTGTTCGAGGTGCGGCCTCACCAGTGCCGAGTACAGGGGCACGATCACTTCCCTACTCCTACTGGCCACACCATTTCTGATACAGGCCAGGATGCCGTTGGCCTTCTTGGCCGCCTGGGCACACTGCCGGCTCATGTCCAGCCGGCTGTCGACCAACACCCCCATCTTCCTCTGATAGAAATGGAAACCTGTATCAGATATAGTTCTCAGACTGAGTTACACACAGATACTGCTTTTATACCGAGACAAACAAGAACACATTATAAATTTATGTCTACTGTGATTCTGATTCATTTTACTGTATTAATACCTTTAGAAGTAAATAGCTTAAAATTACCCTTTAAAATACTTCCATTGGTATTCTGACAAGAATAAAGGGTAGATTTAAATCTATGAAATAATACACAGAAGAGAAGTAGCCGTGGTCAAGAAGTAATTTGCTCGCACAACCTACAACACCATCTGTCTATAGCATATTTAGGTGCCAATTACGGTGCACGGGTCCACTGGATTCACCTAATCAGTTCTTCAGCTGCAGATCAAATCCTTCCAACCCCTTTGTGATTTGCATGAGGGGTCAAAATGATAAACTCTTTAATAATGCCAGCAGATAGCACATGCTGAACTAGAGGAGAATAGATACAGGTTTCGTTAATGAAAAGAACATGAGGTTTATCATGTTTTCGCTATTAAACTCAGACGAGATTAGGCTAATGAAAAGCAAAAACAACCTCCCTCCCCCCAGAATTGCTCCTCAGCCTTAGAAATGTTTGCAGCGAGAATATCAGACACGTCCTCGCAGTTTTTCCTCCTCATGTGACATGTCACCACGCTCCCACCACCACCAAAAAAATAACGTTTAGGTACAAGACCCCCATTTTTTGGCTTTTTCCACAGCCGCCTCCTGCTGCTCTTTCTGATGGCTTTTATTTATACGTTAAATGAAATAAAGGAGCAGCTACACACATACAGCTTTTTTTGCCACATCTTAAACCCTCAAATAGCTCTTGTCCTGAAAAGAGCCTTCGTTAGTGTGCATTTCCACACCAAGATGAAAGAAGTATGCGAGGCTAAAGTTTTCCCTGGAAAAGGAGAGGATCTCAAGCTGTTAATATGTCATTATGTTTCTGCTCATTAGCATCTCTGAAAGCTGACAAATATGTTTTTAATGACTTTTTTCCCCCCCTTAATGCTCTTTAAAGTACTTTTCCCTTACTGCAGTGCTAATAAGGTGTAAAAGTCTTGTCCTGAAACTAGACAGCATACCATACTGAAACATACAGCTCACACTGCTGCAGATTTAATAGGAAAATTTTCTCACAAATGCAAATTAAACAAAGTATTTACTGGGACACAGAGTCAGTCAACTTGTTAACACATTAAAACTTTCCACAACCTATTTAGTCAAGGTTCAATTTCCAATGTGGTTTAAATAAAGATGTATAGGAGATTTTTAGTAATAACATAAGAACTTTTCTTGGACCCAGGTACAACTTTTCACTGTCAAAACTCAGCTAGTAAACACTTTTATATACATATTTAAAAAAATCACAACAGTGCTGGCTGCAGCACTATTCCCCATGTGGAGCAGCATTCAGATTGAAGCAATTCTACTTAATATTTCTTCTGCATTTGTTTGCAAAAGGCAAGTGATTAAATAGAATGCTTCAAAGGTATCCACCGATAACGTGGTTCCCTCTGTTGTTCTCTGGCAAATTGATCTTTGAATTGAAATAAGTCTTTTTGCATGGTTTGGTCGGTTTTATAATTTAGAGCCAGATTCCAGCAGGAAAAACTTGCGTCAATGCAACACAGTTTCTGGAAGATAGATGTTAGCACAATATCAAATCTAATCAGGAATGACACGCTGCTGTTATTTGATTCTGCTTATCGGATTTACTTATCTCCAATTGTTACTTTTTGCAAAAAGCTGTAAGGTGGGAACATTTGTCAGTAACATCAGTAAGGGAAAAGTATGATTAGCACACAACTTTCCCCACCTCCAGACCATTCGAGCAAGTGCTTATTTTAATTCTTCATAAGTACAGCATTTTAAAGCACATTTAAGTGTTTTGCTGAAGTGGGTTCTGGATAGTGATAAATGAATCATTACGAGGACAAATTACCCGAACTGGGTCATAATCGACCATGCTATGCAAACTCCAAGTGTGAAGTGGGGAAGCAGCGAGTGACTCATCCAGCGATAACAGCGAAGAGACTGATTAGTGCAAATGAATACGAAGGGCAAACGCAAAGTTATTCAGAACGTAACGTGAAGAGTTTGCAGCTCTCACTGACCTCATACGAGGTCGTAAAATGGTTCGAGGAAAACCAGGAAAAGCAAGATTAGTGATCCCCATTTTGCAAAGGCTGTGTGTGCTTAGCATGTAATGGACAGTGCAGTTTGGACACAGCAGTTAAGCTGGGGAATGTACCATAAACCATGGCGTGGTTCTTTTTTATTTGGGGGAGAAAGGTGCAGGCAGGTTGGAACAGGGGCATTTGTAGGAGTAATACTGATTATAATAAAAACAAACACTCCTTGCTTAGCATGTGAGCTCCTGAGGGGCATGCCCTGTCCTGTACATCTTTAAGGTACCCAACACTTTGTAAACAAAAGGTAAGAACACAAGACATAAATGCAGAAGCTCCTTATGCCAGTTATTTGCATAGTCTAAATTATCATAAGAAAAAGAAGAGGACATTCAAATGAGGCCATTCATGACAAAAAAATGACTAAAGCTTTTTGTACAGCATGCAGTATAGACCACACTGCTTCTTCCTTTAATGCACGTGGTTTGGGCCATCCATAGAGGGTAACACTGAGCAAGACAAAGCACCGCTCTGCTCCTGCACTGAAATCTCCCTGCCCCTTGGCAAACCCTACATTTGGCCATCGCTCAGCAGACGAAGACTACAAAAGCACATGAGCATCCACTCCCTCCCCACTCTGTTTCCGGGCCAAGGTAATCCTTCACTTTGAAAGAGAAACAGAAAGGAAAAAACATCATCCCGTCCACACAACTTAGTTCAGACCCGTGGGTTTGACATCTGCCTGATGGGCGAGGGGCTTGTTTTGGCTTCGCACGAAGCACAGATGTGCCAAAACCCGCGTCTGACTGTCACTGATGGAAAGCAAGGTTTGGAAGAGCTTTACAACAGCCCCGAGCATACACGGGAGGAGGATGTTGTCACAATAACCTTAAGAAATAAAACAGAGAAGCAGCTTGAGAGACAAACCCTTTCATCCCTGCCCTCCCCTAATCACATGCAGAGATGACACAGAGTTCCAGACAGAGGAATTAATTATTCGGTTAACCCAGCTCTATTTAATGTGGCCGTGGCTGGCTGTTGATAAGGAGCGAACAATGAGATTTCTCCTTTCTTGAGAAAGCCTCCAGCCTGTTTTCCTTTGGTTACTCCTACGCATTGCTTTTCCTTTAACAGAAGCATCTGACTTTTTTTTCTTTGATGGGGTAAAATAATAAACACAAGATGAAAAGGGAGAGGGACACCCTTTTGGCTGGAAATCTGAGAACATGCCTTCCTTCTGCTTCCAACCACATCTTCTGAAGTTGCCTCAAATGAGGGGAAAAAATAAAGCAGGAAGAGTCATGAATTCATAAAAAACACTACAATGGGCTTAGCCAAAATCAGGTTCCTTTTATACTCAGTATAACCAATTTCTGGTATTTTCAGTAAATTGCTTGCATTGTAGATACAACAATTCTCATATGGCTTAATTAATTATGCCACTTCCAAGTGGTAGTGAGATGGGAAAACACAATAGGTGAAAACTGGTGTAAACCCAGAGATGGAGTGTTTTTCAGTTGGTGGGTTATGATTTTCCAGGATGCACAGCAGGGTTGCAAGGTCTGGGAAATCGTATCATAATTTCAGGCAAATAAAACTCAAACTAACTCCTACACCTTTCAAGGTCAAATAAGCTCACGTAGCATAAAATTACTTCATCATTAATGCATTTTTATGCGTAAGAAATTAAAGAGAATTAGAGGCATTTTCATTTTAAATAAAGGGCTGGCAACCTGAGGGGGGCAGCGGGGGGGGGATAAATTCAGCTCTGAATTAACATTTGGATAGGCCAAGGGATGACCTCATCATCTGCCAAGTCCCGAATGCAGGATGCTGTATGTGACGATGAGCGAAGCATACACACAAACACAAGAGTTACTCATGCAAGAATCTTTAAGGGGTGAGGTGCCTTTTTATAACTTTACTCTTCGGTCATTAAGTTTCAACAAAAATAAATAAATGAGTGCAGGTGGAACTGAGCACCAGTTCTGGGTAGAAACTGGAAGGCATGACACGATTTTGCATCCTGAAAGAGCAGCAGTGGAGAGGACCCGTTTAGACCAGAGGATCAGTAAGCCTTCAGTGGTAGCACACCACATTGTATTTCTGTTTTCCAAACAAGAAGGCAAGGTTTCTACTGGAAATTCAGTGGGGGCGGAGGGTGCTGTGGAGGGGTTTATTTGGGTGGTCCCTGGCTCCAGCTGAATTTGGGACTCTTGATAGCACAGGTGTTGAGACCTGCCAACACGCCTGATTCACTAGCAAAAGGACATCACCTTGTATGTAACATTTAGAGGTCATTAATATATCCAGGGCAAATATTAAATTAGTGTCCACACCGCTGTTGTCTTGAATCACAAACACAATCTTTGGTGTCTGGGGATCAGTTCACTAATCTTCATCATTCTGGAGTCAGGATAAATCACTCTCATGTTTAAGTACGTAAGCTGTCCCCAGCACAAAGGAAAGTAGCTCAAAGGCATGTGTTTCTCTTTTAAATTATTTGTGCAGCACTCGGTGCTTGTGGAGATATTTATGTCTGAGCCTGTGGTAGATTGAAGCTGCTCCTCAGGTCAGAGCCTGTTGGAGTCCCTTTCTGCAGAGGATGCTCTGGCCTTTGTAGCGATAGATCAGGAACAGTCTCCTCCATCTCCCTGCCACTTGCAAAGAATTCATCTACTGGAAGGTAAGAAGCACTGGCAGTCACAGGCAACGTCACTTCTTTCTTTCTACATTGTTGGGTTTTCGGGGCTGGGTATTTTGTTTCCTTTCTCATTGATTTATCCCGTTGTATGCACTTGACCCCTCAGAAATAAAAGAAACAAAACTGTCAAATTCTGGAGCATACTTCAGGCACAAAGAGGATGG
>NW_008824934.1:4848785-4854766 GCF_000699105.1 Pygoscelis adeliae | reverse complement strand
TATCTTCTCAAAGAAGCAGTCGGATTCGTAACAATTTATGGATGGGGTCAAAGAAAAAAGCAAGGGCAGGTCTCCCCCCAGCCCGAATTGCCCAGCAGCTCCTACGGGGAGTCTCCCCCACATTCAGGAAGGGTTCAGCTGGGGATCGCCCCTGCCAGAGGAGCAGTGAAACTCAGCTGTGAATCGTCTCAAAATTCAGAGGAACGAACGTGCGCTGCTCCAGACAGCCCCCTCCCCATTTATTTTGTCCTAACGGCGGGTTGGGAAGCGTATGTTAAAGATAAAAGAAAAGAGCAGTCAGAGAAAAATGAAAGTTTAGGGAAATTTTGTGCTGCTACTTTGCAACATTCTTGGGTTATTTTTTGTGGAAATTGTGAATCTGGCCTTGTGTGTGGCTATAACACCCATTTCTATTCAGAATGGTGTTTTTCTTGACCGTGTTGCTTGACTATAGGGATTTTTTAGTGCCCAAGCACATTGTTGAGCTAATATTTTCCTTGCAAAATTTAGTGAGTTTGCTCTGAGCTTTGCCCCAAGTCATGTTTTCTGTTAGTTTTTCTCACAAACATTTCTAACAGCATTTCTCAGTCTCCTGCCATAAATTACATTTATTAAAAAAGCAGCAAGAAAGAAACCCACTTTAAGTTCCTAAATACCTCCTCTGAAAGTGAGAGCAAGCAGACACCCAGAAACTGGTTTCTCTTATTTTTGCAAGCAACATACCAAAGGCCTGACACCTTTTTACAGCTTCAGTATGACCTCCCTCGCTTCCCTCAAAGAGTGACTTCATTTCTAAGCTATGGCAGGGGGCTCCGCTGCAGTGCAATACACAGAACTCGAGGGCTAGGCAGTGCATTAAAATGCAATATTCCACAGGCTGTGATTTATGGTCTGTCACTTAGAGCAAAGCATCGTGCATCTTAATTGTCTGCTCCTTTCCAGCTACTCCGTTTGGTTGGGAGATTAGAAATTTTTCATCCACCATGAATTTTCATGGAAATATGGATCTTTGAAAGGTACAGGAGTTAAAGATGCACAAATAAAACAGTCAGAGCTGTATACCTAACGATCTCTGTGCAATGCATGAAAAGGTATCATAGGAATTAATCATGCATTATTCTTTGCCTGATTTACAAGTTTCAGGGATTTCCCCAATGGCATCAGCTCTACAAGTCCATATAGAAAAAACCCCACACCTTTGCAGCCAGCCCCAGGGAGCTCACAGACAGCAGGTCTCCAAAACCTTCACGTTCACAGAGATGATTAGCTCATTACGAGAATCCATACAGACCCACTGAAAACTAAAAACAGCTTCAACTTTTGATTTGGCTCACGTCTGACACACAAAATACCGCCTTCAGGGTCTAAGATCCTTAGCTTTTAAATCAGAGAGAAATATTTTGCGCGCTGTCAGTGTCCTACGTGAAGAAGCTTTGATCTTCTTCAGCCACATAGATTTTCAGTTAAAAACTATAGATTTGAAATTACAAACTCTGTACAGATCAAAGAAATGTATGTCCAACATCAGTGGAAAGGAGTTCATTGTACAGATGATGGTTCCATGAGTCAATTATAGGGCGGCTGTTTACGGATTTGTATCCAAAACCTCTTTCTGGCCCATCCTGTGGATGTCTGTGATAAATTACGTAGGTTGTGTTTTCCGTGACCTTTCCAACCCCTCTCCTTCTCAAGACATTTTATTGTCTTCAGAAGTTTTCTATATCCACATAATTACAACCATACATATTAATTCACCTGGTGTGAAAGCAAATTTCGTACCACTGAACCACACTTCGCTGAGACAGTCTGTTCTCAGGGCAGGAAAACATTAACAAGTTTGCAAAACACCAGAAAAGAGGGTTTGCTGTGGTGGGTCAGACAATCGCCCCATCGCCGACACTCGCACACCCGCCTCACCGCCGCAGACCGCCCGTTTGGTTTTTCGAGTCTTGCAGAATCACGGCTGAGATGAAGAAGGCGTTTCTAAATGCCCATCCTGCCTCCAGCGTGCCTTTGGCATGTTAATTACTGCAGAGCCATGCTCCTCTGCCTTGTCCAATGAGTCTACGCAACCCAAACATTTCTTTTGTATTGATTTAGTTTCTTTGTTAGATGATTTGATTTTGTTTGTTTGTTTAATCCTTACAATATTGGTATTTTTCAGGCTGGCAGCCAAATAAAACCTTTGGAGACATATGAAATACATATTAAGAGTCTTATTGCCCAATAAATTAAGGGCACAAATTGTACAGCCAAATCTGATGAGCAGCTCACTACAGATGGCATGTTTTGGTATCACAGTGCTTTGCAAAGAGACATATTCATATATTCTTGTGTGGAATTTAAAATTCCGATCAGCAGAATCACAGAGGGGGATTACATTACTTTGGACTTGAATTCAATTGCATTTTGAATTCTATTAAAACTCCAAGCTTGCACAATAAAATAATTGTATATATTTTATTAGGATCTTAATTACATGTTTGCATATTACTATATCTGTTTAAAAACTTAAATAAGCTTTCTATCCCTTGGAAAATTTTGGGAAACAAGGTGGTACTTGTCATAGTGGTGCATTTGTACTGAGCAGAAGTTGAAATACCTGAGACACTAAAGTGAAGAGTGCGATTCTGACACAAAGACAACACTTTATCAGCATTCTGTCAGATCCCTACTGAAAAATAAAATTAACTGATACAAGCCAAAACTACACTTGACCTCTGAGGTTTTGCGCTGGTCAGTTTAATTAGCCCATTAAAAATTAAAGGTTAATATCAGTTTGAGTAAGCTCACACTTCACTGTGTCTAGAAGACAATTCTGAGAGGCAATGCATCTGATAGCGTGCTGTAATGCCACAGTTTCTGACAATAAATAACTTTTGACCTGGCAGACTGATCCGTGCTATTACTTAGAGGCTGTTATTAGCCTTAGAGGGTACCTTGGGGCTACTTAACTGGCAATCATTGACCCAGTAGAGTATCGCTCTTCAGTGCGGAGCTAAGTCAACGCACATGCTACTTCGTATGCAAACCTAATTGGAAACAAGGGATAAATTAACTCAATTCATCCATTACTTTGTGCCCATTTGAATGCTGCAAGTTCAAAAGTTGCATAAAAAACAAGTTTTGGGGGGCTGCGTCCTGAGATATTAGGGAGGAATAATCAATATAAGAAATAGAAGTACTGCTCCAAGACCTGGGATACTGCAAACCTAGCACATGGCATCCCTGAACACAGCCAATTAAGTCAGGTTTTTTACTGGTTGAAGACTAAAACAGGTGGCTGTAGAAGGTCTATTAAAGAGGTCTTTAAAACTCAAAACCTTGGGCAAATTTGAGAGCTTATGAAACCTGAGGAAGCAAGTCCATCACTATTCAAAGTCTTATGTCCCCCAGGCTCTCAGCATTGGGAAAAACAGCAATGATGCAGGTAATGCACAGCTCATTAACACTGTACCTCATATATTCAAAGGATCTCTTATGGCAACAGTTGATATTCAGAAGATATTTATCTTACGCATCATCAATTTAAGATGAAATACTGAGTAGCGATTACCAAAAGGCAAGGTGTGGAGCAGTCACATAACCATCCAAAATGGCAGATGAACGTACAAAGCTCAGTCTCTAATTCTAGCAGAGTTCCAGAAAATGTAGCCCACTACATTTACGTGTAGAAGTGTTATGTTCACAACAAATCTATCACCTCCGAGGGCTCCTGCTCTTCACTGACCTTCTCAGATGAGCCCTAAACTCCTTTCTTCCATTCTAGTTTTAGAGACAGAGAAAGAAAATCTAAATAAATGAACCTAAGGCTTTCAAAGCTTAGCAAAGGTTCAGGGTCACTCCTTGGTCTGTATAGGTACATCAGTCATCTAGCTTTAATAACTCAGATTCCATGGTAGACAGTATATAAAGACAGAGAAACCCAACAGACATAAATCCTCATCAAGTTAACTGTCCTATTTTCTTTCTGCCAGATACAGTTTTGCTCAAAGCGTAGAAGGCTTTGTTTATAGCACAACCTCAGCAAAGAAAATAGCTTCCTCCATCCCACTGTCCCCACTATATCTCCAGACTTGTAATTTTTAATTATCCCTTCTGTCAAACAAGTAATCAGAAACGTATGGAAACGGGTTCAAGAGCAGCTAATTCACAGAGCCAAGATCAAGTCTCTAGTACAACAACTCAAAAATGAGCTTAAACCCAACAACAAAACCCAGCCAAAACCCAACTCAGCTACATCGCAGATATAGCAGCAGGTGTTCTGTTGTATTATATCTGAAAAAAGGTGATTTTGTGGCCTGGGCATTAGAATTGGCGTGGAGAAATTTGACTGTAAGCCTTTGCTTTCCCAGTAACCCAAGAAGCATCAGAGAGCTGCCCCATACCCTCCTGGCCAAGTAGCACATTGGACGAGCACTGGTGCTTACACAGGGCACCCTGCGATACCAGAGTCAGTTTATAACCAACGCCACAGCGACTCAGAATAATGCCATAAACTGGCAGAAAAATCAACCATCGCCCCCATCTGCAGAGCAGCAAGAGAAGACCCAAGGACAAACAGGGCTCTAACGACAGAAAGACATGGAGCACTCGCACCAATTTTAAGAGGATTAAGCAAAGCTCTCTCCTCCAGAGACTTCAACAGAAACTTCCCCAGGTTGGAGGGATACAGTATGAAAAGCAATTTAACTTCTTTCTTGGCATTAATAAGTAATAAAATCAGCACCAGGCAGTTTCCAAAACCAATTGCCAGGTTTTGCAAGGATATTTCTGGGATATATAAGACAGGCACCCCCTTTTATAATTTATTTGCAAGCAGGGCTCTGCTCCTCTAGCTCCCAGCTTGTGGTTTTCATAACCTCAGGTGCTGGGGGTAATGTGAAAAAACACGAAACAAAGAAAACCAAACAACTGCAACAAGTATTTTAAAGCATTATGGCAAAAGCGGTCCATTGCAAGAAAACTTTTAATTCTAATTACAGGACTCCTCATGCAGAGCACAACCAGAAACTACTCCCACCACCTGAACTAACAGCAAAATATCTGTAATTTTTTTTTTTCCCGGTGCATTTTTAATGCAGCCGTCACTACAAAATCTGGTCACCACAATTACCGAAAATACGCTCCCAAGATGAGTACTGTTTCCATTAACCCCCCCACTCGTCACAGAGCTAATGAAAGCAGCAGGATGGACCTAATCTCTTAACACACAGATGTCTGATGGCTTTAACTGGCTAATTACAGCTACAGTGAGCAATAGTGGAGAAGCTCTACGGTTGGCAGATGCATTTATTCAGCTATTACTATTAGATTTTAAATCTGTTTCATTGCACAGATGACTGTGATGTTTGAAAGAATTAAGCATCCAATTAATAGCATCCAATAATAAGAGGAATACTGAAATTCCTCCTCTTACAAGGACGGTTGCATCTACAATTACAAAACAAGTAGTCCAGGATAAAGAAAACAGAAAACTTCTTACAGACTACCAAGGTGAGACTCTGCCATTTGTTTCCCTGCTTCCTGACTGTACTTTTGCAGTTGTTTGTGAGAACATGGCCCTGTTTTGCTGTGTAAAATACAGAAGATATTTCCTGCTCCAGTGTCCTCCTATTCCAAGGAAACAAAAGCCAAGAGTGTGGGAGTTGAACTGCAAAAAGGAATTTGGATGCGAGAGAGAACAAGCGATTTGCTCAACAGCACCCAGGGAGTCCTTGGCAGGATGAGTTATGGAAAGTCAGCAAGAGGAAAACATCTGCCCTTGGTTTGGGGCGGGTGGGAGGGGTGGACGTCTGTCCCTGCAGGCAGCTCTCCCACATCTCAGCCCAGGTCTTGACCCGCGCGACAATTCCTCTTTGTACTGCGTTCAGACAGAAATCCGACCGTGCCGCTTATTTAACTTTGGATGTGCTTATTCCGGCTTTGCTGCTGGGTGAGATTTTCCAAGGCACTGCGAATCTGCTTAGCTCTGCTCCTGC
>NW_008824934.1:4836730-4848760 GCF_000699105.1 Pygoscelis adeliae | reverse complement strand
AAATACCGCCCGAGGCGAGATATCCGACGCCGGGACTGCCGTTTATTATATTCCTCTGGCAGCCGTCGCCAGGCGGTGCCATTACCCGGGGGTTTGTTCAACCCCTCTCCGGAAGCAAAGTGCGATTTGAAAAATTGCCGCACTGTCGTTTTGAAATTAAAGTTTCTTCCAGAGTTTCCTGTAACAAATAGCAAAAGGGATTTCCTTGGCATTAGTAAGTACAGCCAATTCCTGAAGAACATTTGAGGATTTAGGAAGGATAACCTCTGCAGGAAGGGTTACCTTCACACACCTTGGACAACTTGGGCCTAGTAGGACTGGGTTCTCTCAACTCCTCTATTCTTGATAGCAAACAGCAGAGCCATCCAGAGAGCAATTCGGAGCAGAAATCCCAGGAGGAGCCTGGGAAGACGAAGCTTCACCAGGGCAGTCACCTTTAGTGAACATCCAGCTCTGATCACCCGCCTTCTAGAAGAGTCAGGAGGAACATGCCGTGACACTGAATCACTGGGTTTTTTTCCCCCTCATTCAGATTTTGAACTCGTGCTGCCGCCGGCCCCAAGCTGACAGCACACGTGCATCACGCCCAGCACAGCGCAGCTCTGGACCACCAGCACATTGATGCTGCCACAGTGCAAATACTTAAAGAGTATTTCTGGGATATAGAAGATAGGTACCCCCCGTTTATAATTTATTACATGCCAACAAAAGCCTGTTGTTGGGAAAAAAACATTTGCAAGCATCTGAATGCTTAAACAAGCACGAGAGAAAGTTCATTAAAATCGAAATTGAGGTTAATTAACTAACTGATGGACTCCTCCGTTCCATTCGCTTTAAAGCCATCCGCATCCTTCCCTTGGTCTACTGACTAGCTTTATTCAGTTCCAGTTAGTATATCAAAGTGATGTATTCTGCTTACAAATTCAAGGCAAAGCACATTTATCTATTACAGAAGGAGAATGGATTTACATTTAAATGGGTATTCTTCATGTTTCTAATAACTCAGTTGAGTAATCAAAGAAGTACAATCTAAGCAGAAACATCTTTGTGTTTGGCATTAATATAGCCCCCAAGATTCACTCCACACATTTCTCCCAATTTATTTATTTCACGGGTGGCGAGGAACAAAATGGGAATGTTGTCATTCTCCAGCCACAATCAGCCAGCAAGGTTAGCTAGGAATTAACAGACTGCTTGCTTAGGCTTATGTTTCAGTTAAAAATTCAGACTCAACAGGAGAGCAAGAAATCACCATGGTGCATGGACTTTTCATTCCTTTGAAAAAGTAAATAAACAAATAATGCTTCAAAGGTGCCAAGGGAAGTTTGGCAACGAAATTGTTGCCGCTAAGAGCGGCAAGATATCTTAGGTTTGCTGTATTCAGTGAAAAATTGCAAGGATTGCACTAGCCTGAACCAAGCAAAACAATTTGCAAAGTGAAACACATTTGGAATAGGAATAGCCAGATAGGAAACAAAATTCAAAATTATGGTAATCAACTTTTTAATTCCTTTTCTTTGGGCTATACTCAATTTATCTAAACATATGCAAAAAAATGTGTGCATGCATTAAAAAACAAGTAACTATAGCTTAATCCAAAAACGCTAGTAGCCTTCCTAATGAATGGTTTTGAAAGTGTAGAATTTGCTACTAAATTTTGGGTTATAGTGATTTTGATGGCAACTCGACCCCAAAAGCCTATCAAAATCCAAGTCAAAGATAAGGAATAAGAAAGAAAAATGCATCCGTTTCAAGCAGACAAGAACAAAGCAAGTTTACATGTAATATGTGGTCCTAGATAATATCCTCCACCAAAGCAATTCCCCTATCTCCCAGTGATGTGTGAGGCACAGCTACGGCACTTTGCAGGTGCAGAACAGCATTTCCTAACTCTGATAGGGGTTACCTTGCAACACGCAACAAAAAAAAACATAAATATGGCATGTCCCAGGCTGCACCATAGCTCTTGTTATTCCGGGGAGGAGATCTCAGGGGACAAGGAGGCTAGAAGTCGTCTCTCAGTGAGAGAGGACAGAAACACCTCCCTACGTTCTTTCACACAAAAACTTACAAACTCCAGTTTGTGCACCCCCCTCCTCTATAAGAATCAGCGTTCTCTCCTGCTATGCTCTCCATAATTTTGTTATCCAATGAAATCCTGGAGGAGACAAAGAAAATTCCACTTTCCCTCGCTTGTTGATTATCAGTGTACTTTTCACAGCAGCAAAAAGTTACAGCAGCTGAAGAGGTCTAAGAAAGCATGCAAATTAGAAGAGTTTGTAACTCAGCATATACCCACTGCTGTTTTACTGCAGGGACTGTGCAGTTTCCCACCATGTAGAAAGCATATGGTCTAAATAAGGCTAATAAAGATACATTAATGTTTCTGTTGCCTTCCTTGTAAATAAGATTTCCCTGTGGGCTACTAATTTATCAGCCAGTTTCTCTACAGCTTATGACCACGGATCAGAAAGCTGCACAGAAAATGTTTAAGTCTGCAACATATATTCACCATCTTTTCCTCTTTGTCTTTCTTTAGGCTAATGCTGGGCATGTGCACCCACAGCAAATATTCTGCTCCAAGAACTCTGAATTTTAGGAGAAAGCCTAATACTGTATGGTGCAAATGTAAGCAACGGATTCATTTGCTGCTGAGCTCTCAGAAAGTTTAGATTTAGAAGCAACTCTTGGATAATCTTATTTATAGACAATTTAAGTGTTTTCACAAGTCCCCACTGCTGGCTGGACCTACACGAGCAAAGTACAGAGCAATCCTGTATCATTTGTCTGCCTCTGTGCCAAAGGATGCTCTTCATCCACTCCGCACTACGCATTAATTCTTCTCCATCTTTTATTGCCTTAATGCAAAACAGCGATACTGGGAGGAACCCAAGCCTCCTCCTCCCACAGCAGAAATGCGAAGAGGAGAGCATGACGGTGCCAGCGCTGGAGGAAATGCCTTTAAAGAGGACCAACAAATGAAAACATGATGTGCTAAACAAAAAGAGTTCCATGACCAGCTTCGCTTTCCACCTGCAATTACAGTACATTTTGCCTGAATATTTCCTCCTGGAACCTGAAACAGTTTCATTACAGCTTAAATATCTGACAAGGCAGCTGACTACAGGCTTGTGAAAAGCAATTATTTTGGACGCTGATTACTTCGCATGCAGGCAGTGAGTATTGTAACTGCAGATAGCTGGGAAAGACCGCAGCTTTATGTGATGGACTAAAGTATCTGGAGGAGTTAATTAATGTTGTGGGGTGAGTAGGAAGAGAGAAACTCTGCAAATACCCAGCTTAACATTCAAATTAATTGACATGAAATAACTTCATATGTTTAATTTAAAACCAGTTAATTTATTAGGAAAAAAAGCCAGTCTAGGGACAGATAGCTGGTGCATCTGGCGCAACAGCTAGAGCAACATCAAGTTCCCATAGCAACATATTTGTTAGAAACAAGGCAAACATACTTAGGATGATGTGGTTTTGTTTTTAATCCACCAGAGTGATGACGACTGCACCAACAGGATTCAAAATATTGAGATAAATTGAAGAAATTAGGAACAGATATGAAGACTTATTTTCTTCCTCTGAGCTGGAAGGGCATTGCAGTGAAATCTGAACTAAATCTGGAAATGCAGGTGCTAATGTGGGTAATTGCAAAAACAACTCAGCACTGCATTGCAACAGTACTTGCATCTATATCATAGCCCACGTGTGGGCTCTGTACAGCTCAGCCATAGCAGATTTTAGCATATTTTAACATCCCACCCCTGTACAAAGAGGTGATTGCATTCATGGCTGCTCCAAGGCCAGCTGATGTCTTGTGTTGAGGTTCAAAGATCCTCCTTAAAATGACTTCATTAGTAAGAAAGCGAAAAAAGGCAACCAAAAACCTGTCAGTCATTGCTATAATTGTTCATGGATTTCAGTGAGCCGTGTCTAATGCTGTTGCAAAAAGATGAGGAATCCTGGTACATGTGAGCTCACATATTATTATTATTATTATTTTTTTTCAAAGAAGGCTGCACGTAGATTTTGTTTCCTAAAGCCTTTGGCAGATACTATGGTTTTTGTATGCCATTTTATAGGTTGGGCACTGAGCCACAGGATGGCTTAAACAGTTTGCCCACGTGAAACAGGAGGTGCGAGATCAAGGGGGGGGATGCTAACGAAGATCCAGGAGCCCCATGATGTACCTGAGCCACTGCTTACCTAGCGCAGCTTGTTCTTCCTGACATGAGCTTTCAAACCAGCTCAAGTGAGAACTGGGACAAAGAAGAAACCTAAAACACAGCAATATACAAGAATCAAGTAGACCTTCCACTTCTGGTAACTTAGAGATTTAGGTGTTGGGGTTTTTCGAACCAATTATATGCATTTGGGCTTCTGAAACAGCACTGAGGAATGAAGGTCAGAAAACAACCAACCTACTTGTAATGATGGTCAAGAAAGGAAAAGAAATTTTGACACCAGAGTGATGGGAAGCACCTTTGAGTCTTTAAATGCCCAGGCTGCATTTAGCAAGTTGTCTTTTAAAGGTCTCCTCTGAATGGCCTGTGTTTATCTCTGTAGAAAAATAGCAGGCTGAGGCCAATGGGCAGGATTTGACCTCTGGATCCAAAGAGTGTTTACCTAAACTTAATGCCTAGTTGCGATTCATTCATTTACCTTTTTCTGAGGAGAAGTTGCAATGCAACCTTTGGATATTTTATTTCCAAGCCCTCAGCAGGGCACAAATCTGCATCCCTCCGGACTGATGCTTTTCTGCTGAGAGGATACCCTGAGCTGCTGGCAGCAAATTTCTGTTTACTGGGAGGTGACCATAAACAGGCAAAGCTCTTATTCTCAATAAGCAGCAAATTGGGATGTCAGCTAGCAACTAAACTCAGGCCCCTCCTTAGATTTCCCCTTTGCATTAATATAAACGGTAAGACATGAGCCTGAATGTGGCCAAACTGCTTTCCCGAGGGACTTCTAGTTTGCCGTGTTTTGGCCACTATTGAAATTCTCTTGCTTTCCTTGGTTGTTGTTGATGCATATTACATGCACATTTTATGCAGGTAGTAACAGGAGCCTTTTGCCCTTCTAAAAAAAGTCCTAACTATAGGGAAATTTAGTTTAGTTTGCTGATCCGAACCAGACAAAGTGTAGATTTTTCTCTCTTTTTCTCTCATGCCCTGCAGGTCCCTCAGCTGCTGGGCTACCAGCCAGTCCTGGTGTGCTATTCTCAGCCACTCCTCCTCTTCGTATAAATAATTTAATATTTACTGCAGCCATGATTCGAACCTAGGTTTTTCCCCAATTAAGATGGGGAAAGACGTTTCTTCTTCCCTAAAGGACCACCCTCTAATCACGTCCACGCTCTGCCGCTGAGGGCGACGAACAGGCTGCTGTCCTGCTCTCCTGAACACCGCCTATTTTCACATAATCTGTGAAACAGAATGTATTTGTTTGGTACTGTGTTCATACGCAACGTGCATTATTTTATTCCTCTTCCTTCTTAATTCAATGAGGTCCAACCATTCATCTTCTTGACTTCTACTCCCCAAACTCAGCTATGCTTCAACTAGATATGTGGGCTTTAAAACTATGAATAAGGAATTCATTCACTACTTCTCGCTGGCAGGCAGGTGTTTTGTCATTGTAATTATTCATGCATCATTATCATCTCATTCTGCCCTCGCCTCTCACGTGCAAGGCAGAAGGGAGATGGACAATCATTAACCCTAATCTATTTTTCTTTTTTCTCCTATCTACGTTCGAGTCTGCAGTGCTGCTTCAACCATTCCCATTTCTCCCCCGGGACTACCAAACAAGCCCCTTCTCCCTCCCTCACTCTCTGCCTTTTTTATAACCCATTTTCCCCTGTTCTAGAAAGATGACCCCAATCTACCTTTCATCCTCAGTAGGTGGCTGTGTCTATTCTGGGACCTCTCCAGGACTTCCCCCAGGTCATCTTGTTTTAAAAGCTTTGTGCAGATAAAGCAGTAGAAGCCGTTTGATGAATTTATTTCTCCTGAACTCTGCCACCCCTAGGGAGATGCTTAGGAAGTGGTTTCTAAAAATATTAATTTGCGTGATTCTTGCTACCACATCCAAATTTCACACTCCACAGAGTTTTTCAAACATTGCACTTGTTCTGCCTAGTTTGATTTTTTACATTATACATAAAGTATACACCAGGATGAGGAATTACAATAGCTCAACTACATTTCTGAGAAAAGTTAGGCCTGAATTAAGCATCTCTAGGAGAAATTTCTTGTCACTAGAAGTGGGAGAAAATATAAAAGCAGCACTGGAAGGCAGGTACTAGTCTCAAGTCCTTCAAACATACTGAAATTACCTTACAGCAAAGACTTGAAGTGTGCTCGTAACTTTTTTTTTTTTTTGACTGTCCCTTTATACTGGCTCCCCAGCTACAGAAAGTATTTCTCCATGTAATATACACATTAGCTTCCAGCCAGGAAATGTAATTACCATAATAAGATTTCTTAAAGCTTGGCTTTTATGTTGTCAACTGCATTAAAATTTAAATCTTGTGCCAAGTTCAGAAAATGGCTCTAAAAACGTAAGAAAAATATATGGTAAAATCAATATTATTAAGAGTGAAATGGACTAAACTGGAGGCAATCAAGCCTTTCATTCCATATGAAAATAATACTGTAAAATTATAATAAATTACTTCCATTTTATCGCTTGGTAAATTGCTACAAGATCGGTGTCGCTGTAGCAGCATTGCTCTCACCAAAGGAGCACTTCACCACTTTGAGCGTTGTACGAATCTGGTAATATTTGCATTTCTTGATGATGCACCTCGTGTAACTTATTCTACAATGTTAACATACGTTTTAAATCCTCTCCTATGATATTTTTCCTGGTATCATTTATTATTTAGAAACTCACCCACTTCCTCCTAAATCTTCAGGCCACTTCATCTCAGAACACGTAAAATCCTGTTGTCTTGGCACTTTCATATACCAGTCCAAAAGCAAATCTAGAAGAATACGGGTGGGCCTGTTTTCTTTTAACAGCTTCACATACGCTCGATTACAGATCATCCTGATGGTACCAGCTTGATTTCTCAACAGTTTATCAGGATGCATTTTAGGAATGATGAAAATTAAGACAAGTGATCAAATTACCAAGGTTTCCGGATGGCATTTGGTGTGATGTTGATATCGGCCCCATGCTCTGTTGGGCCAAAGCAACACAGAGAGCATTGTCCATGTATTTATGTCCAAAACTTCCTCCACTCCCATTGCAAAACCGTGCAATAGTTTACATTCTTGTTCTCCTGTTACACTCATCACAGCAGCATTTGTGCATGCACTGGTAGCTGCTTTCTGCCTCAGATTAAACTGGAATTTAATAGTATTGCATTTCATGCATTCTGGACAAAATTTCATCAGCCACATTGAACAGTAAGCTGGAGCGACAACAATGAATTGAACCTGAGAGGGACGTGCTACTTCCAGCCAGGGACAAGCCTCCTCTTGCGCAGCTACCTCTTCTTTCTTGGTAAATAAAGCACCTTTGCAACCCTCCCAGGTTTAAGACCATTTTATTCCTTCCAAAATCTGAGCCAGTTCTGCCATAAAATTAAGGCGGGAAGATGTTATTGTTGACCCTTAAAGCGTTCCTTCCGCTGCCTTTGCTGACTAGTGAACAACTATTTCCAAATACCGATGGGTCAGCTGCATAGCACTCAGTCCTAAAAGAAAATTGCAATAGTTTTGCCTTGAGGTCAAGACAAGAAAAGAGCAGTTGTTGTTAGTGAAACAGCAAAACGTCCTGCCCAGGGGTGTGCAAAGAGCCCATGGGATCACACCACCGCCTCCCAAAACCTCTCAGGCAGTTGCTGGGTTTTAGCTGTCGACCCTATGGCCAGGGGATGGCACTGGGTGGCGGAGCAGGACATCTCGTTGAGAAAGATTTCTTTTCATTTATCCACGATAAGTAGGCAAAAAGGGATTGACCACAAGGTGAGAGAGACCAAATTGTTTTTCACCCCTGCAAAAAACCACCAGGAGTTGGTGACCACCCAGACAAGCTTTTTCGCACCATTCCTGTGAACAGGCGGTTTGCTGACACAGGAGCCCTGCGCTGCTGGTGAAACACGTGCAGTGCGTCTTCCCACTGAGGGCAAGCAAAAGAGAGGGTTTGGTTGGGTTTTTTTTAAGTAACAACTTGTTGCATTTGCTCCTTTCTCAAGCAACGGTAGCATAACATTAATTAACAGGAGAGCAAAGCAAATTGACTTGGCGCAAACACTGTGGTTTTATTAGTGAGCAGAGCTGCTGCGTTACCTACTGCTCGTCCGAAGGCAAACCTCGGGAGGCCACGCCACAACCCCTCCGCAAACCCAGCAAAGCTCGCGGCGGGTTTAGGCTCAAAACCCCGTCAAACAAGAACCCCCAGAGCAATCCTGAGGCCGGACCAGCCAGCTCCGGGCAGACCACGACAGTACACAGCTTCTGCCTTCCAGGCAGGCTGGCCCCAGAGAGGGGGACGTAAATGCAGATTTTCAAGATTCTCACACTGGGGAGGAGGATGTGATAGTAAAAACGTTTATGCAACAAAAAGATTCCATACGTACCACAGATAAGATATATAGCGCTACTGCCACATTGTTCTTTCCCTTTATATGTCTCAAAGTTATATACAAGAAGATTAAATAAATACAAAAACATTAACATTGTCACCAATCTGTAAGATGGGACGATATAATCAACCCTATTTTGCCTACAGAACAGCGAGGTACATCAAGACAGAAGTAAAACAAAGAATAATCATTTTTTTCTGAAATATTTGGAAAATATCTCACTTGTCTGAGATTATCAGGACCAGCATTTTCAAAGGACTTTGCATTATACTGAATGGTAACTGATTTCCAGGGCACAACCGCAAGCAACCTCGAGTGTCGCTGCAAATTTCTCAGCACTTCGGCAAATAAACTGGGCTAAAGAGACTGAGTGTTGTTCTTGGATGGTATTGTAGGTTCGACTAAATTTGACTTAATACAAGGACATATAAGTTTTCTAGAAAGAAGAATTCCCCGCTTTATGCACAAAATTATAGCCAAGAGATAATGCAAAAAGCATCCCCACTGAATTCTCCGCTAAAACTCCCAGTGAACACAGCCACAACTGGATTTTAATCCCGCAGGCTTTTGGAAAATAAAGCGATGGCACAAGAATTCAGAGCTACCACCATTTTGTCCCCTAACAAACTCATTTTAAAATAAAATTCAAAAAATCCTTAAGTGACAAACTTGCACGGTACTTTCAATTGGTTTCAGACAAACAGAGATAAATTGATGTTCTGACCTTTCTCAGGGGTGCAAGACAGAGTGGTTTCCTTTCCCCTTTAAACACCATTAAGTGGATGTGACATTCAGTCAAGATCTTATTGACACGCGAATATTCCCCACGCAATTACAGATCCCGCTCACTCAGCTGCTGCTCCTGCATCAGGGATAATGACGAACCGGAGCAGAAACACTTCACGTGCATTTAACTACCGCATAAAACTGCTACTTCACTTTTTAAATTCCAGTTGTACCATAAATCTGGTCCTTTCCTTCCCCTCTTTTAAAAAGCACCAGCACTTGCGTTCGCTCAAGATACAGTTTTAAAAGGAAATTTTCATCCTTGTGCCGCACTCGCTCATTAATTATTTACCAACACATTCAAAATACAGCAGCATCGATGGCAAATTTGTAATTAAGGCTGACTTGTATTTTGCACTTAAAGCAGACGTCCGTATTCTTTGTGTGTGTCCCCCCCCCATTTTATAATAACAATCCTTTGAATATTTTCAGAATTTACTAGAATATTCAGCAATTAGTTTTATGTGTGGGTCCTTCCACGAGCGTGGCTGTTTCTTGGCTGCATGATTTCGGTAACAGATCAACACAGACTCCAATATCAACATTTTACTGAGAAAAATGCAGTTGATTTTAAGTTAGCATTGTTTCCTCTAATGGCTATGATTATCCGCTGTGAGAAGGCTTCTCTGCCCCATCGTTGCATTCTCTAGAGATGATACCACAGGAAGATAAAAGGCCAGAGGGTAATTATACTGCTTTTTATTTCCACTGGTCTCAAAGCATTGTGTAAAATACATAAATGCCTCCTACACACAAGCCTCAGATCTAAAGGATTACCTGGTAAATACAGAAAAAAATAGGGTCATTTTTCAAGGATTAATATTAGAAAAACTCCTTTTATCTTCTTCTGAAATATTTTTTCCTTTTGCAGCTAACCTATTAGCTTGGATGTAGAAGGATTTGATAACAGATAGAAGTACCTCTAGTAGCACAGGTACTTCTACTACAGTAGTAGCAGTACAGACAAATTTGGAAATACAGCCAGAATTATGACGGCCATTTTTGCATATATTCTCCCCGACCTTCAGATAAAACTTGCTAAGTTTCCAAGCTAAAATAATTGATCCCAGAAATACCGTATTCTCACTTCCAAAACAGAAGGAAAGGTCTTAATGCTCAAAGTTCCTCAGAGAAGGGCGTTTGGGGCTTTTTTAACTACTGTGATGGGTAAACTAGAAGAGAGTCCCACAGCTTGCTTATCCACCGCCTGTGTTGCACCAACAGTAAAAAAAAGCAGCTTTTGGTGGTAAACCAAGCCGACGAGACCTCTCTCTAAGCTCACAGTTAGGAGCGCTTTTGAGTGGGGAGGTGCCTTTTTACGTAGTTGTTTTGTGATTTACAACTCCGCTTCAAGAAGCCAAAACCCAACACCGCAATCCCCAGGCCAGCTGTCGACATGAAAAAGGAGGACGTACGCCCAGCCACGTACGCGGGGAGATCCATGCCCGCTGTGTTAGCACATTGACCGGCAGATATTGTCTATTATACCGTAATGGTCATAATGTTTTCATCCGTAGTCACGCAGATGTTACTCAGACTTCTTACACCTGCTTCTCTGCGATTCGGAATTATTAACAGCCCCTAAAAATAAAGTGCTCTTACAGAGAGGGGGAAAAAAGAGAACATCCCATCTTCCCAAAGAAACAAAAGACAATCAGATTTGCAACCAGGAATCATAAAACTCTCATTTTTTTATGTAATGATTCTTTTACTGGGATATCCGGAGGGGATAATCAATAGAAGAAAGTTTCTCTGTTGTGATTACTTTATTGTATGGAGCAATTTTTCCTTGACATGAAGGGGATTTCTTCTGATAAGCTTTTGAGCAGAGTAACAGGCATTTGCATCTTTGACAGCAAAGGACAAACTGAGTTATATAAAATATTACATTTCTGATTTTTATTAATTGGCATCTCATTTTTTCCCTTCTAAAACCAAGGCATGAGTACATTTGTAAAGTCTCTCCAGGACTAGAAGGTTGGATTGAAGAGCGTTTATTTTGGATTGGAAAATAAGTCACAGATAATTATTCCAGATCTTTCTTATTCCCTTTAATAACTAATGTCTGTTACAAGGCTGCTACTGTCAAGATGCCCAATATGTTTCTATCGGCGATACATAGAACTAAAAAAAAAAAATGGAAGTCCACATTTGGGTCAGGTAGGAAAAAAAACAAGACGAAAATTCAAAATTAGCAAAATTATCTATAGTTCTTCAGCTGGCAAAATACACATCTGTGTTTCTTGCACACAACATTTCAATTTCTTTTTTTCTCCTGGAATGACTAGAAATACTGAAAACATTGGGTTGGATTTTCTCCTTCATTCATGGGTCTCTCTCAAACATGCTAGAGACCCTGTGGCATTACCAAATATGAAATGAGCAGCAGCTTCTAATCCTTGGATAGGTAAGAGCAGGGAAGAGGAGAATGAAAAAGTAAAAAAAGCAACCATGAAACAATGATATTTAAGAAAAAATGAGAGGGCTACTTGCTCTATTGTTTTTTATTGCAGTTATGTGAAATGATCTAGTGAATTAAGAAAAAAAAACCCAAACAAAACCTGGAAGGCAAAACGTGTGTCTTGGGGGGGGGGAAGTACGCGGTAGCATAAAAACCCTTGTTCGGCGTAACCTCT
>NW_008824934.1:4817442-4836554 GCF_000699105.1 Pygoscelis adeliae | reverse complement strand
CTCATGCTAGGATACGGGTGTTGACACGGGGGGGGGGGGAACAGGGGACGTAGCTGCTCTGCGGGCCCCAAAAAGCACACCACCCAAAAAGCACACACACCTCGCCCAGCCGCTGCCACGGAGCTGCCGGTGAACTCTTCCATGGACTCTTCCATGGTCTGTTAAGACCAGCGAGATCCAGGTGCTACAACTGGGGTGCCTGCAGGCACAGCAAGTAATTTCCAGAAGCGTTAGAGTTTAGGATTCTCAGCGCTTCTGAAAATAAAACACAGTAACTAGATGCAACTCACTTTTGTCAAAAGAGGAGGGGAAAAAAAAAAGAAAATCATCTTCAATTTTCCTGATTCTATTCTTTAAAACATGAGGTTTAATACTGTTTAGAAACCTCCATGCTGCAAATCATGTATGCAAATTGTTACATAAATGCTAACTTCTAGTAACATCATCCCCACCTTCTTTTTCGGGTGGTACGTTGAAAGACAGATTTAGATTCACACTAGCAAACTCCATTTGAATTTCCAATCAGACATAACACCAAAGGTTCTGCAGTTTTACTGTTACGCATTCAAGCATTTCTAATGTTATATGTGTTTTAGACATTTTTAGGAAGAAAGATGGAGTGAAAAGTAATGAAATGAAACACTTCGCTGCAGCTCAGAACTTCATGCTTGAACGGGCTCCAAAATGTAGTAGGCTTTGCCTCGTCTTAAAGTAGGAAAAAGCATTTTAAATAAGCTCTTGAACTACCCAGCTCCACCCAAAGTAGCCTCCAAAAGCTACAAGGCTGGGAGCTGCACGGCCACTGCCAGGAAGGCTTTACCACCACATATATTTTTCCCATACGTATTTCCCGTGCAGCCTGCGGACTGGGTGCACGGCCACGGCAAAGGACAAGCAGCATCTGCTGGGCCGGATTTGTTGGGTCAAAAGGGAAGCGCTGTGGTTTTTGCAGATCCAGAAGAGAGTGTCTCGCCACCCATGGGTGAGGATTTTTACCCACTGGTCACTGAATATTTATGGCTGCAAAGCGCAGCTGCACTGGAGCCGGCTTGTCTGCACTGTCTCACCCTGAAACATCCCTCAAGACTTCGCGTCGTCTTTTTTATTCATGCTTCAAAGAGGACACGCTACTCAAAATGCAAGTTGGTTTATATTAAACACTTGTACAGCCTTTGTTATTACAGTGTGAAATAGATGTGGCTTAGCACTGCAGACCCTATTTTGAACCTCAGGACCTGAAGCGCACAATAACTCAATAAATTGCAAAAAGGCATTCAGGAGAGCTGTGAACATGGATTTCCTACGTCTCGAGCAGCTGCGAGTAAGTTGTTGTAATAGTATAGAAAGGGAAGGAGATGCACATCCGCAGATAACAGCATGCAGATGGCTGCATAGCAATACCACATGGACGTAAAGCGTATTTTTTTACCAGCGTGGATTACATCTCCAAAACCCGCTTTATTTCCAGGCAGCTTGTTTTCAGAGCATCGCTGCAAAAGCAAGAGTGTAAATTTCTCTAAGGAGGAAAGAGCCGTTCCTTCCAGAGCTCTGATTTTACGTGTCATTCAACAAATATCGTCTCCGCTGCCTTCCCTGGCACCCCACCGGTGGTGTTCCCATAACAACAGAGGAGATGGCTCCACCGGCACTCGCTCCGCTCGCTGCTCATTTACAACCCAAGCAGCAAAGGGGAACCAGATCTGCTAAAACACTTTCAGGATCCTCAAGGACCAGATCCTTACCCAATAACTCAGTCTCGCAGAGAGTGAAATACATCTGCAATAACTCATATAGTCATCCAATACCCATTTAAGCGGGTTTTTTGTATTAATGAAAACATAAGCCTGTAAAAGCCAAATAAAAAATTCAGGTGCAAAGCTGGAGAAAAAAAAATTCAGGCTGGGGAAAAAAAGAAATAATCTAAGAGAACCTCAAGTTTTGCAGCCCTTAATTTCCCCTGAATCACAGTGAACTTTACATATGTAATTCCATCAAGAAGCTTTACAACTCTCTACATCATTTTCTATGTGGAATAATACAGTATACAATAACACAGGGAAGCCTAAAGCATCGTACAGAAAAACATAAATCACACCATACATGATGAGCTGTAGGGGTGAGACGTAAGCGGTAAGACAATAAAGGATATTTGTAAAATAAATACAAACAAAAGATGACCTAGTAAAGTTAATTGGAAATTCAGCAAGGAAAACAGCTAATACTTGCTCAAAGAATCTTGCTCTTCCATAAAGATTTGGGATTTCCTCCAAGGGCTAATATATATGCCTTGACAAAAGGTCTGTCCAATCTGGTCATGTGCCCACAGACTGAAGAGTTAATTATGTGTAAGTTTACTTAATTATTCATCCATTTATTAATCATACCAGCCCTAGAAAATATGGCAAGCGCTCTTCACGCACATTACTCTCTACTATAATGCAAGAACCCTAGCAACTTCTTTCTCATTGCATGCTTATTCCTGTTTGTTAAAGGACATAAAGGATTCATGGCATCACAGTAGATACTTGAAAAACATTTCACAACACACGCAAAAATATACCCTGAAAGGAAGTATCTCGCAGCGGACACGCTTCTTTCCATGTAGTAAAAGAAATGAAAGGAGCCATTCATCAGCCTAACAACCCCCTCCAGCACCCGAGAAAGTCCAGGAGATTATGGGTTTGAGGTTGTAAGAAGAGTGACTTCCAATAAATGCCCATCGTTCCTCATTTTTGCGGTAGTCTGTCACTAGGTCAGGTTCATATCGTGCCGCGTTCCCTCCCCACAGCAGGCTTTGATAGGGGAACGCGGGTACCTAAGGGGAGCGTGGGCTGTGCACTGCTCCATCGCATTGACCTTTCAATCGCTTGGCACTGATTAGATGTTCTTACCGAGAGAGCCATAAAAATACTGTCACGTCTTGGTGACAAGACTAGAGAGGTCTGAGAAGGCTATCTAGCCACGAAAAGTCATCGCCTAGACGGTGCATTAGAGTGCTAATGGTTTAGACTTGTAAAGGGGGAAAAAACCTGGTAACGTAGATGGAAAATGGCACATGGAGTTTATTTCCTAACAAGAGATGTCATAACTAATTCTCAGGCTGCTTGTGGAGAAAGGTTAGCCTAGCCTCACGTGCACTTGCTGACAAAAAAAAAAAACAAAACAGCAGGTTGAAGAAGCGCCAGCTGATCAGCTTGCTTCGCTCTCAGCCTGATCCCACCACGACCCCTCGTGCTGCCACCCAGGACGTCTAACAGCCCCAGAGCGTGCTGCACGAACACCCACACCTCAGCCCACGCGGCAGGAGTCTCCCGATGCTCAGATTTGGAGTCAGGTGGCTGCTGGTGTATTTTAAGGAATACACCAGCTAGTTGGAAGAGTCCTTTCTTCCGAGGTGTTCAATACCACTCCTCACTGGTCCAGACCCAGAAGACACCAAGGCCTCCTCACACACAAGATTCGCATTTTCCCTAATTCTTATTTAAAAAAAAAATATATATATGTGTGTAAAATCAAGGTGCTATCACAGCTAGCTAAATGCCTGAGTATCTCTTGTATAGATGACCAGAGTACAATGTTGGATGGGAATCTGCAAGAGATGCCATGCTCTGTGCTGGCAAAAGAGGGATGAGAAAAGAAGTTTCCAGGTGAGCTATCAGTGGGAAAAACCCTCAGGCTGAGAGCTGGCAGCTGTGTCTCAAAAGAGAAACAGTACCTCTGTACCTACCAAAAATGAGGAAAAACCTTCATTCCTCAGGTACGCCATGTGTAAAGTGGGAATAAACAAATAATGTTTGATCAAGACTGTTGCAATATTTATTAATCCCTCATGTTAGTTGAACTAATTAATAATATAAGAGTTACTGAGAGCAATTCCCCAACAGGATTACCACTGAATTATGAGAGTAATTGTTCACCAGAACTTTATTTAGCTAAAACCTCTTCTCTGGCAAGAAGTTCTATGTGCAGCTTGCCCTAAGCTTCAATCACATAATTATTTTAGGGTGAGTTATTTCTGACCTGGGTAACTCCATGCTTCCTTGGGGTGCTGCAAGCGATACCAAGCAGTAATTTCGTTTTCCTTGCACTTAGCCACGACGCAAAGACTTTTGTCATTTCCTTGGTCACACTGTCCTAGCATCGATCCTAAATACGCACCAGGCAACATTCTGTAATAAGCACAGTGCTCCAGGCCAATTTGAGATCATCTACTCAATATGTAGAGTATTATAACATGAAGCTGAGTTAAATCAAATTGATGTAGTCCAGAAGAATTTTCAAGGTTGCCTGGGACCTCAGGTAAAAATTTTACACAGGGCACAATTATATAAAAGCTCATTGATGAATTTGGACTGATCCCCAGAAGCATGGGAGGCCCTTGATGTGACTCTTGTAAGAGTTACAGTTTCCCAAAATATTTTTTATTTCCTTGAAACGCCTTTTTTTTTTTTTTAACAGCAAAATGGCAGAGACCAGACCTATTGCTAAGAGAAGACTGATTTTTCATTTTGGATTTTGCTATTCAGTTTGGGACGCTTTGACACATGAAACTAAGTAAATTCTCACAATAGGAAAAGCCACAGAGACACAAAAGCTCTGATTTTCAAATTTTTTTTTTTTTTTCCTTGCAGGTAAGATCACCACCGCGTGATTCGTACAGCTGAACATTTCTTGGGCTTAAATTCTGAGGACACATTTGTTTTATACCAAATGTGGCCTATTTAATAAATCAAATGCTGCTGTTCATAATCATTAAGTTACATTAAATTAGCCTAATTACCCTGAAATGAACCTAAATCTGTACAGATTAGCTAACCTGAAACAGCTACCATCTCGCGGAATTAGATGTCAGCCCAGGACCTGCCAGGCTCACTTGCACGCCGCGGTGAGCCCCCGCCCGTCTTTGGGATAATCGTGAGCTACCAGCAAAGGAGAATTTGACTGTAAGAGCCATGCAGCCGGTATTACTGCGGGCCGAATGGATGGATGAGAGGTAACGCGGAGCACAGAACAGCTTCACCCGATGCTGCAAATCAGGGAGAACCACCAGCAAGCAGCTCGTATCGCAGGTGTGTGGCCACCAGCGACGGCTGCGGGATCGCAGGGAGCGCAGGAAAGCCCCGGCGCTGCTCCCTGTTACGGGGCCGTGCTTTTGATGCAGCACGAACATTTGTGCATCCATAAACCGAGACAAGTTTGACTCGGACTGGAAGGAGCTCTGCTTTGCAGCGTACTCTGCCTCCCTCTCCTGGCCTGTTCCCAGGCATCGTATGAATCAAAAACTTTGGCGCAAAGTTAAATGAAAGCAGCGTTAGCCAGATTAGGATATTTGTCCATTTAAGATGCCCAAAGCCTATAGATGAAAACAGCGGAGCCCTGAGGAAATCCTTTCTGTCATTAACCTCCCGACCCCGCGCCGAGACTTGCAAAACCAGATTTTGCCATGGACTGGCAGCTGTAACAAATGCCCAGCAAAAGGGAAGATAACAGACAGGCCAAAACACCAATAATCCCTGTTTAAGATCACAAGCACAGCCATCAAAGCCTAACAATTTCTACTCAGCCTTTCTTAAAAGAAACTATTACAATCACACTCTCTCATTAATCATTTTAAACTTTTTATAAAGTGCACTCCCCAAGGGAAGGGGGGGGGGAAGCATCAATCTTAAGTCATGATTCCTTAATTCAGTCAACAAGAACGAAAGCAGCAAACCTCAAGTGAAACGTTATCGAGCTCAATGAAAGTTAAGCATGACGAAATCCCTCTCTCCACAGGGAAGCCATAACTTTCCTGGAGCGTGGTCGAACAGCACTGGGGGTTGCTTTAACCAGCCGGGTTATAAAGGCTAAAAGGGAAGGGGAAAAAAGACAAAACAACTAAAAAAAACCCCACTGTTCTACTTACAAGGCAGAGCAGCAGCCCCAGCCTGCATTTGTGTTTTATGTGGATAAACGTAAATGTATGCTTAATTGTTGGCAAAATTTGAAGTATCAGACTTCTAGACGTATTTGGAATATGGTAAAATGCTCAGGATCAGTAGGATAGCTAGCATTAGACGCAGTTAGATTCTTGAGAATCTCATTTGTATTTTAAACTTTCCTGTGTGTACTTTGCCATCAAAGTTGGAGATTATGTTGTCTTTGTTTTTTTCCCACATGGTGAACAGTAGATATTAAAGGGTAGAAAGACCGTCATGAAACAATGGCACTTATTTTGGCCACCTCTGATTCTAAGGAATATCAAATTTTAAATAAAAATGCAGAACTTCATGGAAAAATCTCACTTCTGAAACACCTTTTCTGGGGTTCCTACATATGTATAAATCTTTACAGGAGTTTATCCAATTTAACCAACTGGGAATGTTAAATTACCCTTCAAGTTCATTTACAGTTTGCCCTGAAGATAAAAGCTTTTTTTGTACCTGCAAAGGCAGCATTTCGCTGTTTACAGAAAACAAATCCTGGCTTATCAATTCAGGTATCTGACATTTATAACTCTTGATGTATTTGCTCTACTTACCACATTATTTACGAGAGCCCTGGTTCTTGGGGGGGGGAGCAAGAAAATCTCAGCTTTCAATTAAGAAATTGCATCTATTTATAGAGAACATTCAGAAACATAAATCCAAGCCCAAAAGGTCTTTTTCCTACTTTAGTTTTTAAGCAACCGACTCAGCTGGGGCTGCCCATACCAGTAGCCTGGCTCAAATCCATAGGAATTTGTGATGATGGCTCACTGGTTTTCAAGTCAGCATCTTATCAGCACATTAACAAACACACAGCAAACGGAAAGATAAGCTCGTGAAAAACAAACTGCTGTCAGTTCTGCAATAGGCCACTGCAAACATATTCCCCAAGCTGAATATATATTAAAAAAAAGGCAAGCATTATGTTGCTTTGAGAATTTTTGCACTCTCTCTCAGAATACATTCCAAGAAATAGATTTTTTTTTTTCCCCAAAAAAAACCCCTTCTTTTACTGAAGAACAGGTGCTTGATAGGAAATCGGGATCCGTACACCGGCTGCTCAAGGAGCTGTTTTCCCCCCGCACTGCAGAAGGAGACACCAGCACAGCGGCCACCGGGGGTCAGCACCACAGCAGAAAGGACATTTATTTAAAAAATACCAGCTTTTCTAGAAGAACAGAACTATTCGAATTGTGGGTACCGACCACAGCCACGCACAGATTGATGGAGAGCCATGTCTGAGAGAGGGGCTGGATTATTTAGTGAGATTTTAAGTCATGGACAGAGCTGGTTTTTAAAAAGTCCCTTGCCATCGTCACCTGCCCGCAGGTGAAAGAAAGAGGAGGAAGCCCAATTCCTTCGCAGTCATAAAAATGACATATTGATTTAACCTGTTTTTTGACACGTAACTGGAATCTTCCCAGACTAAACAGAGCCCTTCAAGCACATTGTGCCGGAGATCTTTAGCACAGCAGGCAAAATAAGACAACTCTCTTGGCAACCTGCTAATGCAATACCCAGGGAAGCTGAAAGCCTTTTTAACAGTTACTGGGAGGAATATCCCCAGGAAACGCCCGGAAAGACGTTGCTACCTCCAAGCTAGGAGGTAACTTTGCCGACGGACTGCAATTCACCTGGAGTGCAAATCTGCGTGTCAGGGGCAGGCTAAATACCTGAGCTACCATGGGTGCTCAGAGCTCCACCTGCAGCAGCTGGGAAATAAGGATAAAAAGAGTAAATTAACCTACCCAGAGCTCTGTGATGCCACAGCCAGGTCACTCTGAATATTTCCAATTCAGTTAAAGGAACTGAAGTATCTTTGCACCACATTGCACCTGCCTCGCAAAGCTTACCGTCCATTCAGGAAAGCATTAAACCCTTATTTAAAGCCTATAGAAATTACCGTGCACTCCCAGTTAAGCACACAAGTACTGTTTATCATGGAAATATGAGGCCTTTGTGTTAACCATTTATCAAAGCAGCCTCAAGTATTGAACACAGACCAATAAAACCAAGGGATCCTCCACGTATTAGAGCAATCCTGGCAACGACCGCTTTGGAAGATGTAAGCAGGGTTGGAGGGGTATGTAGGATTTGTCCTGCCTTCCTCTGCTCGGGCAAACCGCAGCTGGAACAGAGAGCCGTTACCTGTAATTCCCAGCCCCTCCAGGTATAGCTGTGCTTGGATCAAGCATTACAGAAAATACCACGTAACTGGGTCCTGGCAGCATGCAAAAATAGATTACATCCACTGGAGGCGTGGAACAGATGGAGAATGGTATATGAACAAAGAATAATTCCTGGAATTCTGCAGGCTTACTTTCCTTGCTGTGCACAACTCGGGTCAGCTCTGCCCTTCCTCCGAGCGTGAGCCTGGCCTTTTTCCCTCTCCCCTCCCTGGCTGCACAGAACAGAATATCCCATCGCTCTGGGAAGCGCTGGGATGGCCTGATGCTTTGCAAGCTTTTGCATTGCCCACTCTCGCTGCTTCACCTTTCCCGGAGGCGTCACAGTCACCGCGCCGTCAGCAATCCTCAGGGCTATTTTTGGCAAATCTGAGGCTGGGCTGTTTAATTTTGCAACCACTGAAGCACACTGTACCTCTGTTTTGGTGTCTGCAAAATCAAGCTAATAATAAGCACCTCTGTAAGATAACCTGAACAGCTCACATGAGGGGCAGAAACTATTTTTATCCATGCAGAAAGACGCTGCGGGGAGAATGAAGTTTCATTTTGCTGCAGGCTCTGCATGCACTCAGAGCAGTAGATACCTTTTTTTTTTTTTTTGCCAAGCCTTTACAGACACACTCTGAATTCTCTGAAATCTAACTTATTTACTTTTTAACCATTTAGATGAGTGCAGCAGTTTCAGCCTCCACAGCGAATGATGGTCAGCACTGTGCGCACAGAGCACAACACATCGTGCTGCAGACAAGCAGGAACAGGGGCGCTTGCTCCCTGGATCCAGCAGTAGATCACTGGCACCAAAAGCCACTGGTGAATGTTAAACATGGGTACGGGAGATCATGTAACATAATCGCATTGCTCAAGTAATTGGGCACAAATAAATTTAATTACCTGGAACTTACTTTCAACACAACAGGCAGCAAAGCCCAGTTGGCAGAGCAGCGCTAATGCAGAGCTTGTACCGAGGTGAATGAATTGTATAATTAACCAGGCTCACGGCAATTTACACCAAGGTCACCATCTCCAGCTGTTTTACTGGGAGCTGTCAAAAAGTGCTTTTTGGATTAAGTCTTTACAGAACGATGTTGCAAAAATGCCCAGATGTATCAGCTGATACCATAGTCCTCATTTGCAACCCACGACCCTTGGGACACAGCAATATTTTCTTTCTCTTCTGCAGAAAAGCCATCGGTTTCTCTATCCTAACCTGTTTTCTCTTTACACAGAGGTTAGATGACACTACGCTTTCATTCCCAGAACTAATGGAATTCAAACCTAGCTTCCCCATCTCATACGACTTCACATATTTTATTTCATTGAAAGCCAGGATAATGTATAGATATTTCAAGACTATTGTAGTTTGGCTCCGTAGGAATGTTTTGTTTTGGAAAGACTCAAGCATCTGTAATTTCATCATTGCAGCCATTGCATTAGTTAGAATGATGAAGTACAGAGGCAATACCCCAGCCTTGTTCAGCTGATTTCCCAGTTAAAATGTTGATGGCCTGGACATGTTTTAGTAAAATGCTTCCATTATTTCATATCAGAATTTAGGCAACTTAAAAATATCCACTCACACAGTTCTCAACTAGCTGTATCAAAAATCCCCGCCTTCCATAAAACAGGATAAAGCCATAGTAAAGGCAAATACCTTGCTTAATGCCTTTCATTCCACTTTTTTTTTAACAACGCATGGCCATCAAAATCGCCTCAAAGACCTCCAAAGAAAGAAAGGATAACTAATTCATGTTTGTAGCTGCAAATCTAATCATATGCATGTTTTCAGTTCATTATTTTGGTGTCATAAAAATAAGATGGTTGCTTTCAATTTGAAGGAATTATTATATCCTTATACTGTGCTATTCATGAACATTAATTGACAAAACCAAATTTGTCCATCAGGAGTGCAGACGAACACTACCCGTAATTTAATCAGGAGTAAATCAGCTGGCAAGTGGTTCATACACAGATGCTGTAATAATTGAGTCTCTCCATTGAGATGACAGGAAACAATTTATATTTAATTTATGCAAAGAAAAATATTTTCAGTATTTTCTTTCTGTTTTCTGTTGTTAAGGGGGTTTTGGCAGATACTTAATGGCATACGGCAGTCCTAACCTTCCGGAAAAGCTTTTCCTCTCAGTTTGAAGAATAAACCCCTCCTGCTGTGTATTATATACATAGATGTAGGTACGTATACATAGTTTCATACTTACTAGCATGCCCACAGTCACTGCCCCCTCCTCCCTCCAGTGGCTACTCTGCGCTGGTCTGGTTTTAAGCAGATGAACCACGTCTGCGTGGATCCGCCCGGCACAAGGGACTCCCACGGGGCAGAAGTGACAGAGGAGTTACCTGGCCGCGGTGAGGGTGGGAAGCAGACCCACAGCACTGGGCATCTTGCTCAGCTCCCGGCTGCTGTTACCTGTTTCATCAGATCCCAGAAGTCCAGAGTACGACTTTGGGGAGTATAGCACCAGATCCATCATTGGAAATGGGAATTTAGCTGCAGTCTAAGTCTAGCTTTCCCCACTTCTTTAATACCCAGACACCTTACGTTACCATTTTTGGAAAATACCGTTTTTTTCCCCTCTTCCAAGCAGGTAAAATCCATCAACCTCAGGACACGATCTGCTGTTTGGCCGTTAGAAACAGCTAAGCTCTGCTGTAAGAGACCCCTGACCCATCATCTCAGCCACGCACTGCAATTCCCATGAGCTTTTCAACTCTGAAAAAAACCAAACTAGGAAAACCACTCGCAGATAACAAACCCTCCAATCTGTTATACACCAGTTTGCTCACCGAAATGCAGTCTCCATTGATTTCTCATGCACTTCACGTTAATATTTCTAGAGTATTAGCTAGTCATCGTCTTTTGTGCCCCTGCCCTTTGGAGCCCTGCGCAGCACCCCTGGGTCGCCTGCGGCTTCCCGAGCAAGTAGCAATGGCACAATATTTGTGTGATTAAAAGGAGAACATTGTAAAGCAATAAAAGGTATAAACAGCAAGTGAACTCCATCCACAAGGCACTGATCGCTGTTTTCCTCCTGGGGAGCACAGCGCTACCTAACAAACTGAAGAGAGAAATAAATGTCACTTTTTTTTATCCCTAGTAACAGCTCATTCCACTGGGTGGAAAAGAAAAATATTAGTGATCTTCCCATTTCATTCCTGTGGCCCCTTAATCTATTCAGCTCAGGCAGGAGCACGTCATCTGTCAAGGAGGATTTTTACTTATTGCTTTTCTGGGAAGAGGTAAATGACTTTTCCTCCTAGTGCTGGAGCTGGCCCCAGAGAGAATCAGATTATCCTCTTCTCCCTTAAAACACAAAACTCAAAGGGCTTTCGGAGTAGTTTGTTTCTGATACATTTCTTGTCATCTCAGAAAAATAGGGGTTTGGTTTTGATAAAAATGACACCTCTTTCTACACCAGCGCACACAAGGTAATTTAGCATGACAATATCATGCACGGAAAGTTGGCAGGGATCTCGTCTACACGTTCTCAAGCACCATAGCGATGAGCACAGAGATTTGTGCCGGTTGCTTTCAAGCTGCTGAAGCCCGCCACAATACCAGGACGTAAACCCGGATGATAGCTCCACCCCGAGGGAACAGAAATCTCCAAGGGCAGGCAGATTTAGTTGAAGAAGCATCATTCCCACCCTTACCATTGAATTTCTATGAAATAACAGTCAGGCCCTAATTTTGTAATGGTGCAGTAAACAGTTTTCTATTCCAGGTTTCTGCAGGGCTGGCCAGCAGTCTAACAGCTTCTGGTGCCTGCACTGAGCATCACAAGTCTGTCGCCCAGGAGGAGCAGACTCTTGGGCATCGCTGAATTCATCTCACATCACTCACCTGATACCTGCTCCTGCTTCTTATTTCCCCAAAACGAGGAAATCTGCTCTTCCACAGACCTAACCTGCGGCACGCTAATTAACCAAGACTGTTGCAATCATCTTTGGAAACAAAGTCTCTTTGCTACACATCGTCTTCTCATGGGAGAGCAAATGAAACAACTTGTTACCATGAAAAATTTATTACTGACTAATGCACGTAGGAAACCTAATGCGCTAAGTACCAAGGAACATGTTTCTAGCCCTGATTCCGTGTGGTCTCAAACCAACCGATCCAAGCAAATTTTATGCTGACTGTTTTCTCCTGTTGTCCATGGGAGGGAAGAAGAGCTGTCACAAAAGCTTTGCTCAAACGCTCTTGTAGCTGGAGCCTGAGCTCACTGAAGTGTTGTACTTAAGGAAACCCAGGACCAGAAAGGATCGCAGCTTTGATGTGAACCCATTAAATCATCTTTCACCGTACACATGTGGCAGAAAATAAGAGGGGGACACGGCTCCCTAAGTGCCTGATGGGCACTGTTAACCTCAGCTTTGGGGAAGAAGGTGAAACCGTATTACCTGTGCCCCGTTTCAGCTCCAGGTAAAAGGTCTGAAACCAGATCCTGTTTGGTTGGTGTTTAATTAAATCACGGAAAAATGCACAAGGGACTAAAGGATAAAAAATGTAACAGCACAGATGGTAAACGTTCATCTCCTCGGCCTTATTTTGAAAGGTCAGAGATTTCCTTCAACATCTTATGAGAGGCAGAGATTTTCCCATAAATTCTTCCCCAATTGCCTGACACATGCTTTACATCAGCAATTATATTAGTAAAGTTTTCTTAACAAAGGACTTGGCTGTAAAGGAGTTATTAGGCACAGAAATGTCCCACACAGAAATGCAGTAAGTTACAGACAAGCATCGATCTGTGGTTTTATTTAAAAAAAAAACCCAACCCTCCCTGCTCTGCTGTGACTCCGCTCCTTTATTAAGCTGTCAGTGCCGGGTTTCCCTCAGACCTGAGTTGCGCACTAGAAAATCTGTCTGCTCTGTGGCTCTGCTCCCTTTCTCATCAGGCACTGCACTGCTGTCAACTCAACGCCTTATAATCACTTAAAAGCAAGTCAGTGCACCTGTAGCGTCCGACGCAACAAATAGAGGCGTTTCCTTGAGGAAATGTTCGAGGAAACGTTCAATGTTTCAAATTTGTTCCAGGAAAATTTGCTGCCTTCTCCAGTTAAAAAAAATGAACACAAACAGCATCAAGGGCCAAATTACTCCTCGGCTGGAGCATCAATACGAACAGCGGTACCTTCGCTACCCTCCGAGGTGCTTCACTTTCGACTCTGAACCCTGCTCGCAGTTTCTCCATTCATTGCTGACACTGTTGAAAACTCCTTTTGCTACCGGCGTTTTTCTGGTGCAAAGCAGCAAAGGGGGTGGGAGTCGTTTCCCCAAGGGGGGGTGAAAACATTCATCTGCAAAGAAAGGAAAACTTGGAAACAGCTTGGGAGAGGAGCACGGTTCGGGTCCCCCAGAGGCTGTTTGCTCCTTACGCTCATCGCAGCTTGAGGCGAGAGACGTGTTGCCCGTCACGTTCTGCCATGAGAGCGCCACTACTTCGTATCACAGCCATCAGGTTTGCCCAGGTACCGTTCAGTGTCAAGTACGCTTCTTTCCTCTCCCATTTACCTACTCAGAGAAGCACCTTGCTGTTGCAGAGGAGGTGCTAAAGGAAACATTGCTGTATTTTGAGGTCTTAAGGTAAAGTTTTGCTCAAGTTCTGCTCCACAGAAAAAAAAGGAAAACCTTAGAGTGACAGGATATCTCCGTACAAACAGATCCATGAATGCAATCCATAATTCGTCAGAGCCCTAGGTTTGGTTCACAGTTCAAGGCACATTTTTATTCAGATTCAACACACATCAGATTTGCACTCTTTGCTCCAAGGAGCCCAGTTCCCGAGGAAAACATCATCCAAATCAGAGGGTACATAGCATTTAAAAAAAAATCTGCTATTTTGTTTGTTTTAAAACCATATTCAGGCACCAGACAAAAGAATCCTATGTTGCATATTCAATGTTTTGTTTGCAATAAGGTGCTAGACCAGATGAGATTCCAGGGATTTCATGCTGCAGGACAAATATATTGCATAGGTAATGCTGCATCTCTCTTTCCTCACATTTCTCTTGAGAGGAACTGGATCAAGAGCTAAACTACAAATCTAGGGGGGGAAAGGCAAAAGCTTTGAGCCACATTACATTGATTTCCGTAGAAGAACTCCTGTGAACTTTGCATCATGTCCTTAATTTTCTACTTGGTGGCCAAACAAAACTCGCACCCGTTTGTGGAGCAACCATCAGAGTGGGATGCAAAATACACATAATGGATAACATGTATGTAATTGAAAGACAATTTGTAAAAGTTTCAGTGCAACATCTTGAAGTCTGGAAGATTTTCAAGTTACTTAAGCCTTCGTGTTCATTCTGGTCACATCTTGAACCGAGTTTCTTATTTCATAACCAATGGAAAATTAACTGGCAAGATATTAAAAAAAAAAAAAAAAAGGAGCCTAAGAAATCAGCAGCGTCTGTGAGCCAAAGAATTAATGGAAAATGACAATTAATCTAATGGAGCAGTGAGTCAGAGAATAATACATGGTGATAAGTCCAGAAAACTGCATTATGCCAAACAAGTTGCTTGGAATTTGCCTGCATATAAAGAAAGTGATTTCTCTGCTAAGCCTAATTTTTCAAGAGAGCCCTCAACTCTTCCTGAGATCAGGTCTCGCTCCATATATTCAATACTTCAAGGGAGGACAGGGGGGAAATACCCTTCAAATTCTCAGTCTCACTCATTTTTAAGTTTGGTAGTGCCAATCATAAAACTTTCAGATTTTTATTTTTAATGCAGAAACTGACAAATGGAAAAAACCTAGAGTTTCATTTTGGTTTTAGCAAAATTTATAGCAAGAATTTGTGCCAGATTCCAATTCATGCTTCAAACAAGAAAGATCCTCCAGCATTGCCTGGTGGACAGGACTTTCGGCTGAAATCGGGAAGGTTTAGGACTGGGTTATGAAGCCAGCCTCTTTCTCAACTACTCCTTTTGGAAATCATCAGCCTTGTAGTTAGGTTGAACCAGATGAAAACCCAACCAACCTGCACGGCTTGCCCATGAAACAAAAACCTTATTCTCTGAGCAATCCTAGATAGGAATTACAGTCCCTCTTTTGAAATTACTCTCTCTTCAAAGGTGACCGTGCCCCCAGCCAACACTGACAGACCTTTCAGGCATCAGGCAAATTTAACGCCTGCAACAGCAAGGATTTACTGCCTTGGGAAACTGGAGCTTTGTCAGTGAACTCCCAAACCAGCGAGTTAAGCCAGCTGTAGCCTTCTGATCTGCACAATTCCCTGCACTCAGTGCAAATAAAAAACCCCAGGTAACCGCAAGCAACACATCCCAGCAAACAAACTCATCGAGGCACAGTAAGCATGGTAAGGTAAGCGGCAACAGTACAGTAGGGTAGAACAGAAAGATAGCAAGCTAATTTTCAAAAGAGCATCCTACGCAATGTACCAGTAAGCAGGTCTTCAGAGTTTAAATAAAGATCTAGTACTTGTGCAAAGGGCAAAAGAGCTCTGGAGCTGGGCTCCCATATGACAACATACTCTGTAGACTAATATTGTGATTACCATAGTACTTCCTAGGGTATTATGCAGATCTACAAAAAACTATCCATGAATAATCAGCCAATTATGCAGAATCAGCTGCACAACAAAACTTTTCAAGTCTTCCATCAAATGGGAAAACGTGCAGCTGGCAGGAGAAAAGTTAACTTTCAAAACATTCAATGTTGGTTTTTCAGAGCAAGTTACTGAAGCGCAGCATTAGGCGAGAGGGGACACACGTTTGCAACAGGGTGCCATACTCTCCCCCCCGAGGACAGATACTGCTACACAAAACCTAAGGCGTATTCTGCAAGCAAACCCCAGGTCTTCTCACAGGTGCTTTGGATGAAAAGAGTCCTTATAACAAAGGCAGAAACTATAGAAAACATGACATCCTTCCAGGTGGTACATGAAAGTTCTGCTGTCAAGTCTGATTTATTTAGAGTTTGGCATTTCTCCAGGCACATAGTTTGACATTTAATTAAGGCCAGGAATTTATCATTCAAGCATATCACAGCGTTGTTAAAAAAGCCCAGATGTCGCCAGCGACAGTGATGTGGTACTGGGTGTCTACAAGCCTTGCTCATGAAATTTGGACTGTACAGGTCAGAAGTTGACTCCACAGAGCTCCTCAGAAATTGTCACTGCAAAGGAATTGCAGGGGGCAAGATCTGGTTTTATGCTTTGTAAAGGCACTTGCACAGCCCTACGCGAGGTAGAGCCCTTTTATGGCTCTATCCCAAATGTCATTTGTTCAGTGGCATAGGACATAGCTAAGTAACTGGAGCTTGGTGTCCCAAACCTGTACCCACTCCTGTTCCCTTAGGGCACCCTTCCTGCCCGCATTAAAACCCCGGAGTACAGTGACAGCTTGGGTAGCCAAGTTTTGCAAGGCCCTATGAACACAGCCATACCCATAAACACATCAGCTGAGGTTCTGCTCTCAGGTATACTGAGTATATATTGTTATTGCCATACGAATAGAAAGCTCGCACAGATGAAAATCACACGCACGCATAATCTACTCATTTGCTTTGAATGTCAGTGGCGTTCGGGGCAGCCATCCTTACATCGCACTCCACCTTGTACCCGAGAAGACATCTAGAAAATCCTACAAAAATGATCCATCAGAAGGAAGAAAATCTTAATGTTGAGTTACTGAGGTGGGATTCAAAAGCCCTAGATTCACAGGCTTCCTCTCTGGCATTTCCCCATAAGAAAGGGAGAGGAAAAACAAACAAAACTAAAATTACCACCTGTGTTTTCCCACCTGGTTGGTCTTACTCATTTGGAAAACAAAATGCTCACTCAGGACTGGGGCTTTCTCACACATCTCTTCTTGGTGTAACATCTGATATAACAGATCCACAGCCTTTGGACTGATCCCAGGCCATATAATACAAGAGATTAATACCAAACCCTCTTGAAAAACTTCCTGACATTTCCTCAGGGGCAGCAGCATGATCACAGGCTTGATTAACCGGGTAGTTGTCAGCTAACGAGTCATCCTCCTAGCTCAACCTGTGAAAGTACTATGAGAGGCACAGCATAAGTCACACAGAGGTCTGCAACCAAACCCTAATATATAATATTTTGGATCTCACCCTGTAAATAGAAACACTACAGTCCAAACATCATTAGTTACAGAATTAGCTGGGGAGAAGAGAGAGAAAAGAAGAGAGACAAAGAGGGGATGGGACACTTTGGAGAACATATTTGCTAAGATATATGCACCATCACAGACAGTAATAAGAAAGTACCGGTAGGTCCAAGGAAAAAGAGCACTAGAAATTAAGAGCAAGTGTTTTTTACGGTACCACTGCAAAACCCCAAGCTTTCTCCACAGCCGTAAGTAAATAAATACATCCATCCTCAGAGCTACCTGTAAGCAGGGATAGGAAAAGAGAGCGAGTCGTGTAAAATTCATTATGCCAAACTATTAGTCTTGGGAATTCAGGTACGAAGGAGGATGCTAGTGCAAAGCTCTGGGGCACTTAATGGACCGGTACTTCAGAGCAGCCTTACGGAGCAAGTAAGGAAAAGCAAGAGGCAAAAATGGAAAATTTGGGTGTAGTTGTGTTACATAGTCCCTCTTTAATACCAGAAGGTGCAGGCGACAGATAATCAGGCCCATCCTATAGATGTTACAAATGTATGAAAACAACAGGGAAAGAAACAGAGCTTCCAGGTGCTACGGTAACACAAACAGCCAGAAAAAGCAAAGGAAAAAACCCAAACACTTTATCCTTCATAGAATTGAATACCAAAGCAGAGATCCACACACCTAGAGATGCCCTACAGAGTCTCTGTTGTTGCTCTGCAACAGTCACCCTCCAAAACAGCAAATCAACCTCCAGTTTGAATGTCATTATTTTGAAATTGGAAAACCTGCTATCCATGTTGTGTACACATCTAAACACGATGGTAACTTCCACTATCAGGCAAAAGGCAGCTTGTTCCAGTCTACATTAACCCAAAACACGCAATCGTCCCAACCCTTGCCTCATATTTGTAACTATTTGGCCACAAAGCTTTTAAGTGGTTTTGGGAGAAGTTGAGGCAGGTGCACAAATGCCACAGGGGTCACTCCAACTTTCCCTTTGGGAAACACCAGGTTTTGGGAAGAACTTGGGAAACAGGGGAGGGAAGACATTAAGGACACTGCAAACCAGGAGGTGAGATATAGGATAACGAGGTTGTACACGTGTGCGTTCCCCTCTTACCTGCTTCCATCAGCTGGCACTGCTGCCCAAAAACTTGGGAGAAGGTAACGGGGCCTGCTGCAGAGCTGGAGGTCACTGGAGAGGAGTCCATAGCTCTCTTCGGGTCCTTTGTGTTAGTCATGGGGCAGAGCCCAGCAGCTGTGAGAAGCCTCCTGTCCCCCCACAGATCCTCAGCGGGCAGGATGACACCCCCGCTGAGCAACGGTGCCTCTTCCCGAGCCCAGAGGATGCTCCTTTCTCTCTTCTCAAGGGAGAGCAACAGCACGCGTGTTTTCAGTTGAGCGTCACTGATATTTTCATCGAGACCTGTCTCTGCCTCTTCCAGGAGTTTTGTGGTGTGTCCCAGGCAGGTCTGGTGGCCTCAGGCACAAATTAGCATTCGGCAATGAGGATTGACCCCTCCTGGGGTACCTGCCATAGCTACAGCAAACATACGAGTCTCTTCTCTTCTCCTCTTGGCACCGAGGTGTCTAAACCCAGCAGCTACCTTGTCCATCAGCTTGGGCACATCTCTCGAGGAAACACAGGGAGTTTTCCCCCGTGCAAGGGACCGGGCACCGCCGGGGTGCCGAACCTCCGTCCTTCCAGCCCACCCGCCGGTGCCCGTCCCTGTCCCTCTGCCCGCAGCTGCCGAGGGCGCCCGGAGACGCTGGAGTACCAGAAAGATCTCCGCCTCCCTCCGGGGTTCTGAGCCCGAGCTTGGCGTTAGGAAGTTAGAGGAAGGC
>NW_008824934.1:4763982-4817208 GCF_000699105.1 Pygoscelis adeliae | reverse complement strand
CCCCGCGGTTTATTCCTTCCTTACGGCCCTCTCTCCCCTTCCCCCAGCAAAACAGGCGAGGGGGAGGAGATTGGAGCCGCCGTTAAATAACATTTCCTCTGCCCTGCTGCAGTGTCCCTCCCTCTCCCCCGATGCAGCGCCTGTTCCCGGGAGCTCTTCTGGAGGCACATGGAAGTGCTAACTCAGCCAGGCAGCAGAGAGCCGCTTGCCTTAACCCCCTCACGCCTGCTTGCCGAGATGCTCAAGGGAAAGGGGGGAAAGAGGGCGAGGGCCGGTACCCAAACCTGCCTACGTGATGCCCATCGCTTTGCCTCCCGCAGGGCTGCGGTCGCTGCGTTGCTGTAACTCTGTCAGTGTAAATACCAGCCGGGGCTGTTTGCATGGAAGAGGGGCCAAGAGTTAACTCCCAGGAAAGTCTGACACAGCTGATTCATCTTCATTTTAAAAACTCCCTCTGCCAATGCAAGGGGTGATGACTCCAGGTGCTCTGCATAATTTTGTCCTCCGTGACTCATCGGTGCTTTCTTTGGGAAGCCTGCTGGGAAGAAAGGTTATGCACGGCTGGGAAAACACACACCATGACCTAGGTGGAAATACAAAACTGCCAGATTATAGCAAGAGAAAGCCCAGGGTAGAGCATGCGACTCACCTGCAGGTAGCTCAAAACCCGGGCGAGGCAGGGTGGTGTTCTTAGCCACTTTCTGCAGCCAGCTGAGGCAGAGAGAGGCAAAGTGACTTGCCTGGGGACACCTGGAGAAATTTTAGCAGCAGGGAAGTGAAGTCCCATCTCCTGGTCTGTGCTGCAGGCAGCACAGCTCCTCCGGCAATACCGCTGCACAGGGTGGACGCTCAGCCGGGAACCGGTGTTGCCCAGAAAATCCCATCTTTATCATTTGATTGTGTCTACTCCCTCTCTCTGCTAGTCTAAAGAAAATGGTAGATTTAGCACTTTGACAGCTGCTAAACTGATTCTGTACTGTGAAAGCTATCACCTCCCGTGAGATTGCTCCTTCCTATAATGATTTAAATGGTTTTAGGCTCAGATCAGCTATGGCAGAGTACAGTCCAAACAAACAGAGACATCTTTGCATGTTTGTTTCGCTAAAGACACAGGAACAATTTCTGTCCTCACAAGAAGACAGAGATTTAACTTGACCTTCTCATCTATTAGATGGAGGAAAGCAAAAATTAGGCCAGTCGGTCCACATGTCTTCAACATTGAGGTATTTATTCTTGTGGCTGTTTTCTTCCTTCCTAACTCTGTTGCCTGTTTGCTCTCTCTGACCATGCCCAGCTGCCCAGAGCAAACTGTCATTTGGGCAAAGTCTGCTGATACTTGAAGCCTACAAAAGCACGTTCTAAAACTATGCAAAATGTCAGAAAAAGCTGATATAAGAAGAGTGACATTTAGTTAGGTGGGAAGGCGTCAGCGAAGGGCAAAGGGACTAGAGTCAGTTCTGCTTCCAGCATCACCTCGTGCAACATGCACTGCTGATCATGTAGCAGGAAACCCTCCCAGAGCTGCTTGGCAACTCCTCTGCAAAATCCAGCTGCATCCAGCTCTGAAATACTAAAGCATAATTAAAAAAAAAAAAAAATTACACAAGAGGCTACCTGAAAGTCCCTTTCCCCTATTTCCTTAGCAAAACTTTTCCAGCTTTTCAAGATTTCAGAGATTTTAATGCTGCAGAGCAATCCACAGATATATTTTTCCTCCTCCCAATTCCATTATGCATTAGGAGAGTGCATTGAAGGTTCTTGAAAAGCAAAAAGAACCCACCCAAAGGCCTTAGAAAATCTGTATTCCGCAGGTGCTAAGGACCCTGTCACTGGTAGGATGGGTACCCTGGGTATAAAAAACCTTCCCAGAGAGGGAAGAGAGAAAAGTGGGAAAGTGTTAAAGCCTGTTTGCTATTTGATTTCTGGAGCATGCCTCGTTGCTACAGTGCTGGGGAGACGGCAGCCTCGCCCCCACCTCCTGCTCTCAGGAGCAGGGTTTGATGGTTCTATATGGGGCACTGTGTACAGCACAGCGCGCCACAGCGGTTACACAACACGCTGCACAGCCACGCTTCATTTAACACCATTGTTCACAGCTTGCAGCCATTAGATCAAGTCGGTACATGTCCCTAAAAATCAGAAAGCAAGAAAACAAGCCATCTTGTTTGGGCTGGTTTGGGAGCTGTGTACCTGCTCAGCATCGATTACCTTCTCGCCCAGTGAGATGCTGGGAGCAGATCAACAGTGCAGGGGTACACCAGCACCTAATCTTTCCTCTGAACAGCAGGCCGAGGGATGCTCCAGTTTAGCTCAGTACTTCTTGCTGCTAAGAAATGACCCTCTATGAGGTACAGAAATTTTCCTATGACATTTTCCACTTATTTCCCTGCAGCTCACCTGAATTTTACTCACGCAGCTGACAACTGCATTGCTGTGCCTAGTCCCATGCAGGATCCAATCCCAGATTTCCTCCTCTGGGCTTCTATGCTTACCACAACAATCTGAGGTTTATTTAATATGTACAAGGTTCCTTAAGGTCCCCCCCATTCTGCAGGTGTCACTGCTAACCCCATCAGCTTCAGAGATCGACTCCACATGGAAAATAACTACTAATAAACCAGATAGATAACCTGACTCAAAGCTTATCTTTTTAGGTGAAAAGGAAAAATATTAGGGTTCGGAATAATGTGACCCTTGTTAAGACACTGGAGCTCAATTTAAGAGGTGCTGTGCTTGCACACAGTGAACGAAACATGTGCAGGTGCTGCACTGGCAGCGCAGGAGGAACGTGAAAGGGAGAGGGTCAATCCCTATCCATTAGTAAGTGGGAGCTTGTTCTGCTTTTCCGCTTCCTAACACAAGCTGTGTGCTCAACTGGGAAGTTTCAGCTTTGTTTAAGCTTAATGAGACATAAAAACAATGGCAGCATTCTCAAATAGGTATGAAAAGACTTCCGCTGGCAAAAAAGCCAACCAGGTAACTTGATTACCTCTGCCAGCTCTTCTCAAAACACCGAGCGTTTCCTTCTGTCGCACTCTGCCAGTGCCTGCAGGGCTTGCCGGACCCGAGTTATCTGTCTGGCAGCCTGGTTAATGGGAAATCCCGTACACGGCAAAGAGCATCTATCGGTACAGCACTCCGATAGCTGTCCTGTGGCCACCAAAAGGAAACACAAAAGATGTCCAGTGACTGTGACCGCCTCGGACTGAGTTCTCACGGGCAGTTTTGCTCTGATGGACCTTCACTTTCTCCGTGGGAGTTCTGTGCAGTCATTAAGGCTTTCGGACGATCACTGGCTCTGAAAGCCTGTGTTTCTGACAGCCATCTCTAGAAATGAAAATTCACTCTCATCTCTGTTTGCCTCCTGTGAGCTTTGTCACAGATAAAGCCTTAGCCAGCCAAGGGGCAGATTTGGTCTTGTGTGCCTTTCGATTACCAAGAAGAAGAGAGATGCGATCTCAGCTGGGCGCTTGCTTCCTTTTCAAAGGAAAAATTCATGCAAATAACACCGCAGTAGACTTCCAAGTGGTCTACTCCCTTCATCTCAGATCTGCCAGACTGCCACGTGACATCCCTTCTTTCAAGAGCCTTGTTCCGCCCCAGGTTCCTGGTCAGAGACAATATGATTATAGTATTTCTGCTTAGCAACAGAGTTCATTGATGGAGCCAAACAGATTTGTTCATCAGGAAATTTCCTCTGATGCAGTAACACAAACAGCTTAACACCGCAGCCGAGTTACCATCAAATCACCAAGTGCAATGAAAAGTCCATTAGCACTCGCTCTGGAACGACTAACGTCTTTGCTGACAAGTCTCCCCATGTCATTTTGTGAGGATGTAGCAACTCATTTCCTCCACACTGACGATCAGTTGATCTGACAGGGAGTTCAGAAGTCCTGAAATGCAAAGGGAGTGGTTTTGTGCACCTCCAGCACCCAGTCCCCAGTGACAGCAGCATAGAAGCAGTTCACATCAGGACAGAAGAGTCTTGGTAAGCGCCAGCTTAATGGATATCTGCTTCTCTTCCACATCTAATCATCTCACTGAACAGACAACAGTGTGCCACACGAATATGTACGAAAGGGAAAGAAGCTCAGTTAAACTCATTACATCAATAGAACAGGCATTTCATTACAGTGATATTTAACATTTCTAGAAGTACCAACTTCCAGAAAGAAATGGGCGTTATTCACAATGAAGTTCTTAGTAGCAAAGGAGTCTGTAATGGAGGAGGACTCAGGAAAGAACACAGAAAAATTCAGACATTATCCTTAATGAGATGTCATCAGCAACGAATGGAAACAAGTGAGAACTCATTTCTTGTGTGGCAGAAGCCAGTGTTTCACTGTTACAAGGCAGAGACTCTGGGAAAAAAACAACAGATAAGGATTTTTGCATTTGCGTCCAGCACAGCACTGTCAAAGAAGGGCTGGCAAAATCATTGGCTGGATGCATGGGGAAGTATGGATGCAATTATTCCTCCACAGACAACGCTACTAAGATCAGTTCTGGAAGCTTTACGCAATTCTGATGCCTGTGTCATGCTAGGAAAATTAGGTATTTGTAGAACTCAATGAATTTGAAGCAATGCACTCAAGGTTTGGCATCAGAGACAGCAATTAAATGTATTTCTCCCTTCCTTCAGATTACATCTCCATCAATTCTCGGCTGAAAGACAATTTTGTTTGGTTGAGTTTTATTCTTTCAAAAAAATAAAAGTTTGAACGCTACAGAAGAAAATGATGTAAGTGGTGCAGACAGAAGTCCTACTCTAAAAGACTTAGAGAATTCTGCAAGTAGTTTATCAAAAGTAAGGCTGAAGCATGGCTTCATTAATGTATAAATATCCTTGTAGAAAAGAAATACTAACTATGAAAGGACTCTAATCAGTAAGTGCTAGGCACAAAGAGAAGCTGAATTCAGATACAGACATTATCTACTAGGACAGAGTACTAAAGGAAATAGTCTGGATATTTCACTTCTCAAGGTTAAAGTAAGATGCATTCCTGAATCGATACACCCTGGGTAAATGTTAATCACTGCACTTAACAGAGAAACCAAAGAATGAAGTTCAGGGAGTCCGTCAGTTAAGCACTCTGGCTGTAGAGAGATTCAATGTATAAGAGAGTAAATATACTGCGCAGATGACAGGATGCGAGTATAATAATGAGCAATATGTTTTATAGTATGAGTTTTCTGATGTAATGCTGGTCCCCAAACAGTCTGTTCCACAGAGCTTCAGCCGGAGGGGTGAGGAGGACATGAGCCTGGAGGTAACACCCTCTCGCCTAGTTCTTTGCACAGCCATTGACACTGGCAAAGCAAGGGCAAAAAAAAAAAATTATTAAAAAGAAAACCAACCCTGCTAAGCCCTGCTAAAGTCAAGGTGACCCAAAAATTAGCAGAGCAGTAAAAGGGGGGGGAGGGCTATTTGCACTAGCATCTCATATCTAAGATAATATTTCCAGAGCAGTCTAATATTTAACAACTGCCTCTTCTTCTTCCAAGGCAGCTGCAAAGCAAGTCATAAAACAAATGCAGCACAGCTTGAAATTCTCTCCTACCCCACAAGCACCTGTCCATCCCCCTCCTCTTCTTCACTTGAGAATAAATGACGATTGTTCATGATCAGTAGGCCAGAACGTGCTTCTCTGTCAACTTCCCAGGCTAGCTCATCCCTAAACTGAGAAAAATGTCTCTTGCATCAAAAGGCGCAGTGCTATTTCCGTACGCCCTCTGGGGCCCTTGTGGGACCGGGCTGGGAGCATCCGCTGTTCATTTCACCCAGGCTGCCAGCCATCAGCCGCAACGATTTCCGAGCAATGACCTTGACTTGATGCAAGCCAACGACCCAGAGGTGAAAGGCTCCATTGCTCATAAGCCAGGAAAACGTTACTCAGCAGTGCTTGACGTACATTTCTATTTCTACTGTTCTTCCACAGCTGACCCATCTCACATATGAGATGACAAGCTGTCGGGGATTTCAGGTGTGAAGTATTTGTGTCCTCAGTGTCCACTAAGTGTTTTTTTTTTCTTGAGCACACACAATACTCTGTATCTCCTATAGCCTTGAAGGACTATTTACAATTGGCACTGGCATCAAAGACTGAAACAGCCTAACTAGTTTTCGTAACTGAGATTTTGTGAGGGGATTCTGCCACCGGCAGGGTCGTGTTGTCCGCGTCCTTCTGCCTCCTGGCAGCTGCAAGCAGTGTGATACATACAGTGGTACAGTAAACAGTATTAAGGCAGTAGCTTCATTATGAGAAGGTTTTTTCTCCTTACCTGTTTTTGAAGGTAAAAAAGCCACAGCTCTTACAAAAAGGAGTAATTAGTGCTGCTTCATGTGACAGCACAGACAGATGAAAGAAAGTATGTAGCTATTTAGTTAAAGAATATTTCAGAAGATTCTCATGCAGGGAGAGAACTACAGTTCAGCAAAATCTGATCACTCAAAACAACTGAAACTGAACGCCATTTAATAAAAATCAGGTAGGCTGCAACACTGCAAGAGGAGGTTGACTGACTTAGGCTGCTGCAGGCAAGGCAACAACGTGCGAACAGTGACAACAGTGATTTTTTACTAACAGGTCAGATTTATAATGCATAAGGAATCTTCAGATTTTCTGGGGCAAAAGAGCCATTTTTAGCCTATGTGAAATTAATATTAAGACCTATACGTCAGCTGCTCCCAAACCTGTTTGTTGTATCTGCTATTTTTTTAAAGAATGTGGCTCAATTAATGCACCAGTGATGAACAGCTACCCACCGACCCTCAGCGATTCCCTTACAAAAGTGCCAAGTCCCACAGCCCCGCACAAGGTATAAAATTCCCCCTCGAGGTGGTGTGATGGAGCATATCCTTTAACAGGGATGAATGAAACACGGAGCCTTTCTAGGAAGCGAAAAACCCTCCCACTTCATGCTCAAACTTTCACCTTCCGATAGAGGAAAGCAACCCTTGAAGTTCATCGTATTGTGTTGCTTCCACAATGCTGCAACGCTTTGTTGCATAAACCTCTTCAACAAGAGGTTTGGCTTTGAATGGAGAGTCCGAACCACAAAGGGCTTGCGTGCTGCTTATCCAAGCGTGTAGACCCAGAGTCTGAAGCTCTCAGGAGAGCTCGGTCTGCAGTAATTACTGTCAGCACGCACGGAGCCTGATAGAAATGTCACCTTGGCCTACCTCCTTCCTCCTCTCCTGCCACCCACCAGAAAAAAACCCAAATCATTCAGCTATTTCAGAGCTAAAATACAGTGGTTCTCCATTTTGAAGACTTCCTTTGCTGAAATAATAATAAATATTTCCATGATGCGGTTTGTCACATTAATTTATTGTTGTTCTTTTTCTTTACATGGCGGACAGACAACAGAGCTTTCAGTCTTCCAGAGCAATGTTCAGAACCCAAGCACCAACCAGGTAATACCACATCTCCACAGTTTATTTTTAATAAACTTCTCAGTATCAGCATTGTCATGAGAGCACTGCAGAGCTACCGGTGTCAGCCTCGCAAATTCCTACATGCAAAACCTGAGCTTTTTCCCCACCCTCTCCTTGAATTTTCAGAAGAACTTGCGATATTAGTCAAGGGCAAAATTTCACGTTTCATCAGCAGGCACGGGGGAGGTTAAAAATTTGCTGCAAAACTGTGAAATTCTGCCTTGGAAAAAAAAAAATGGCATACTTTCCTGAACTTACTGTGAATAAAATATCCTCATCGTTCTAGAGAAATGACACCATTTTGAACTGATTCTTTTTTCTGCAAGAAAAATCAACTCCCCCACCCTCCCAAAAAAACTGCATTTGTTATCTGAGGGAAAATGATGAAGAGTCTGGTGCAACCATGTTTTTTTTCTTGTCAGTGGCGTGGATATTTTTCTGCCACAGCTTAGACTGTAATGGATCCTTCAAATAGACCAGTACAATATAAAGCTGTGTGCTGTGGTCTCTTGGTTGAGTAACACATGTTATAAAACTTTAAAAACGGAGCATTTACAACCAGGGACATAAAGACGTGCTTTTAAAATTGTAAATACATATTTACAGGCTTGTGTGATAAACCAGAATTTCTCCGGGAAAAATGTTCATATATCACAACAATTTACACACTTCTCTCCTTGAGTCTGTCAGTTATTATAGTTAATACCACTCTAAAAAAAGCAGCAAAAATAAATTGCACAAAAGTGACCTCTAATAACCTCATTGGTATGCCTTAAAGGCACTAAACTCAGCAGCATCCGTGCCAGAAACTCTGTACTTAATTTAACTTACTGTTGCTGGAAGTTGAATGGGTCTCAGAAGAACTGATTGTTTAAAGCAGGATTTGGGCTGCATGGCAAGAAAGCTCTTCCTCAGCAACAATCCTCAAGTGACCAGTGAAAACTCATACAGTAAGCGTGATCTTTGACAAAATGCCTAACAGCTGCACCGGGAAAATCAAGGGCATATCGTGCTGGTGCTTTAAGACAGAGTATATTGGAGCTGGGTTTTATTAGCACTGTATATTAATTTTTCAAATTATCTTGATGCTGTCCAGACACACAGGAAGATAATTCCTGTTTGAAAGAATAGGGTTTACCATACTAATACTAGATGATGAGAGGAAGGAGAAAATGTGGAGAGAGAATAAAAAGAAAGATAACGTGCAAAACTAAAGTGAGCCAAACTGATTAGAGAGCTGTATGTGCACACCAGCTTCTTTGAGATATACGTAAGACCAGGAAACTTAATTTCTGTGCTATTTGACCAAGATCTACCAAGCTGCCTAGCAGATTTGGATACTCACTTCCGACTAGTTTTAAAGAATAATGAGAATCTCAGTCTTCCAAGGCTGCTATGAAAAATTTCAGCCTTCATTTGGAATTAGTACATCACATATTTCAAGAGGAAATTATTGCTAGCAAGAAGCTCAAGAGGGGACAAATCCTAGAGACTCTCCACTCTAGGAACGAGACAGAGCAGCCAGCAACGGCATAAGCTCTCCCCACGAAGCCTGCATCTCATCGGTCTCACAGTCTGGAACTGGAAGCATCACTTCCAACATGGGAGGGGATGTAGCTTTTTATGGCTCTTCTAGTTCTCAGCATCTCAGCCTTCCCCCAAACCACAATTGCACTTAGAAAGCCTCCAACAGGGGTTTATCCAAAAAATCTGTAGCTAGATAATACAAGATCCTGAAGACCTTTTCTTTCCGACTCAAACAACATATAGCTAAAACATTTCTATGGTGAACAAAACCGATGTTTTTAGTTTAAAGCTTTTGTATTCATTTTGAACAATCTGATTTTCATCAAAACTATAAAAAAGTTAACTGTTTTCAGCAATTTCATACATATATATATTAATATATATGTCATATATATATATGTAGATATATATAAAATTGATCCTTTTTTGACTTTTTCAGGGCGGTGGGAAGGAGTATCAACCGGGCACTTGTTTTTTCTCAACTAATGTGTGCATACACAGATGTGTGCTTATCTGTGTGGAGTGCAAAGACAAGGAGAGGAATAAATTGACTGAAATAAGGGGGAAATAGGGCTATCGACCCCCTTGGCATCCTTGAAAAATCCCAAACCTGGATGCTACAATAGCAGGGATCCTGCAAAAACTTGTCTTGACAGAAGGAACCCTTCATCTTGGAGGCGAAATCTGCAGGGGCCCAGAGAAGCACCCCTGCCAGATGATGCACCAATGTGTGATTGTCACCATTTTGGAGCAAGAGGTAAGAGACCTTTTTGCACTGCATCTTACCAACTGACCTGTATGTTTCTGCAACTTGTCTTTACTGGCTGCCAGCTACCTTCATGGATGCCCTCTCCACAGGACCATTGAAACTAAACATGCTTGTATTGAGAGTCACAAACACAAGCTCAGTATTTAAGGAAAAGCGTTGCTTGATACTGCACAGCAACATGCGTGTTTGATACTCTGACTAAAGAAATCAATCCTGACTGTAACAAGAGTACCAGACTGCCAACAAATGTAATGGCAGCTTTTGAGAAATGGATGCTTGTCCCTTTATAAAACTGGGCTATCAGTGCATTTCACAGAGATCACTTAACAGGTGGTCTTCCAAAAAAGTGTGGGTCCTGACGCACCTCGAAAGCAATGGCATCATGCCTGTTAAAGCTAATGGTACAAAGTCAAGAGACTGGGGTACCCACAGACTTCAGATGTGGAAACCTCAGCAAAACCTACCACTCCCTTCAGTGGATTTTTGTGGGATGCCCAGTTCTTTACCCGTTAGGATGTAAAGTAGGAACTAAAATGATGTAACAGTCTTTTCAGAATTTAATTGCATAGTATGTTAAACCCCTCTGTGTTCTACCAGAAAGAGGAGACTCATCCAGACCCATCCACCCTCTGAGCATGGTTAATCTGCCTGCAAATGTCTGAACATTCCTCCATGCTATCCCACTGGCTGTTGATGCGTGGACTCCACGCGGCAGGGGACCCCGAGATCACCCTCTCACCAGCATCCACAGTTCATCATTCTCTGGAGAAGGCAGGAGCCCTGCTCTGCGCTCTCTCCCTCTCCCTCTGGAAGGAAGGACAATATGACAGAAGCACGCCATTGCTTCCAGCAGAAGAAACCGCTGTCCCTGTTATCTGCGGAGGAACCGGTCTCACCTCATCTGAGAAAAAGCAGGAGAGGATAATGCTTGAGGATTAATTCACCTCACCTTTTCCAGTCAAAAGTTCCTAGTACCTGCAAATACACAGAGAGTTGCATTTAATCAGAGTCAGCTTTAAGATTAAGCAGTCAGAGTAACTGCCCCATTACCTGGAAGCAGGAGAAGTCGTTCAGCGAGTGCTGCGCAGGAGAGAGATGACCATGATTTAACTTTTGCTTGGGTTTCCCACAACTAAATGGTCTATGCCGCAGTTAGGGATGTTAACATTTCATTAGCAACCATTCCCTTTATTCAGGAGGTAGTAAACTTCAGAATTTTACTAACTTCGCCCCCAATGGTTATTTTTTGAACATAGTTAACAAAGAATAAATTTCAGGCTGCAGTGTCTTGATTTTGTTGGCACTCATTCTCACCTATACCTTTATACAGATAAGCATAATGTTCCTTAGCTATTACATCAGTATAAAGGAGGAGATTATCTGCATGTTACAGGTGGGGAAAAGAAGGAGCAGAAGACAGTGTCTTGTTTAAAGTCAACCAACAGGAAATCCATTCAGCTTCACCAGTAACACTGGACCAGATCATTAATTTGTCCAAGCCCATATACCTTCATTACACCAGTTTATCTCACCACAACCCCAACTAACATTTTTGTATGTCATCCTGGCACTGCAATTTGCATTGTAATACTGGTCTTTGAGCTTCTGGTATTCAACCAAAGCAGCCAGCCATAAGACACATTCCTAGGCATATTTTTTGGTCAGAGTTAGTATTTGTTCAGCATTTACCTGTTCAGCCTAAAAGATCTCAAAGCACTTTGCCCACTACTATGATCAGATACAGATAGCACTGCTTCCAAGATGGGGACAAACCCCATCCTTACGAAAATTACCACCATCTTCAAGCTCCCCACAGGATCCAGAGGAGCAACACCTCAGGTCTTAAAAGCTCATAAACGAAAGAAAATTCTCCTTACGCCTTCCATGAGGCTAAAGAGCTGACTCTGCCCTAACAGATCCTTTTGATCCAGAGGATGTAAGTACACACCACCAGAGAAGACCTTGTTCCTTGTGCTTGATTTAACTGAGAGGCCCTACTTCTGACATAGGGCACCTTGCTCTCCCCCTTCACATGTGCTTTCTTATCAGTGACCAGTTACAACAAGAGCAACGACACTGTGGGTTTTCTGAGGCTCGGATAATACCTGGAAAGTGCTTTGCGCCCCTGGCCCACAGAAACGCAAGACAGATAAGCTCTGCACATCCTCCCGTGGCAGCGCCTGACTGCATTGCTGTACCTGGTTTGGTTGGACATGCAGAAGAGTCTATTCCTTGAAGAAGTGGGATGCAGTGCAGTTGGATTTCTTGCATTGCCTGGTGCTGGTGTTGGTGTTATGCGAAGAGGAGGAGGGACATCTAGAGGCCATGCGGAGTCTGTAACTGTACAAAGAGGCAGAAGAAACTCATACACATGCAATAGGGTACCAGGGGGAAAAAAAGCAGAGACATGCTTTAGGGCCCTATAGGGGCTTCAGTAAGTGATGAGAAAGAAACCCTGCACTCCACCCACACTGCAAGTACTGAGAGCCACTTCAGAAGGAAAAAGGGGTTTTTTTGCCTTGTTCTGAACTTACCCTGTTAGTTTATTTAAGCAGGAAACAGACAATGTCAACTGGAGCTAGCATCCTGTCTCCCACCCGATGTCTCAGTTAGAGACCCTCCAACTGGGACAGACAGACAAATCCACAGTTACGTAAAGAACAACTAAAAGAGCCATGGTCTATTTTCTCAGGACAGTCCATATCAGGTTTCAAAACACGTATTTATGGCAAAGGAATTTTACCTTATGTAAGCATAATACCACATCCGGTCATTTTTCCCAAGGTCAAAGTCTGCAGTACACTTTTGCCACTATAGCACTGGCAGACTTGACAATGACACATACAGGTCACTACAGCGAGCACTGCTACAGTGCCTTTATTGCAGATGATGCATTATTTCACTTCAAATTTTAGACTAGCTCCAAGAATCCCAAGGCGAAAGTGAAAATCAGAGATTTTAACTGACAGTATTACATCTCTGTTGATTGTGAATTCAAGAAGAAAGCCTGAAAACATGAGTCAAAGCAAGGGAAGCAGAAAGGCTTATGCCCCATTCTAAACATACAATCTCCGTTCAAATGTATACCCAAGCTAAACTTCCTTACGCTAAAAGATAAAAAAAATCCCCGATTTGTTTTTGAATTCAGCATCTTTTGCTATCTTGCACATACTTGTACCTCCTTGGTGCATGCAGATGCATGTCTGCTCCCCCTCGCACCTGTGCACCCCCCATACTTGCGGTAATTACATACCTACCTTGTATATGCAAATCCTTTAAAAGTCTAACCAAAACCAACTACTTATGTTCTTCCAAGGGAACATCTTTTTAAATACAAATGTATTACATAACGTGTCTAAGAAAAGTTAAAAGTTAAAAAGTTTTCTCCAGGTTATTTTTAGACTTCAATATACACCCTTTAAAGGAGATTTCAGTTACTGTTTGTCCTTACATACAGATTTTGTAGTGCAGTGTAACTGCGAGTTAGACATAAAGAAGTGCAAAATTTTCCATTACAACACAAAAACAAAACCACAGAAATTTTGAGAAGCAATTCAATTATTTCCAAATTAAAATTTGTGGTTAAAATAGTCTGCCAAAGTTTTGTTATTGTTATATGTAAATCATACTCTCCAGCCTTTGTGAATTCAATACTGAAGCATTCATCTAGTGTCTAAGAATCAGAAAGTGGTAACGAGGAAGTCAACAAAAGCCAGATTTTGTTGTCCCATATAAGGACTGTTACCAAGGGAAACAGCAGAACATCCAAAATAAGTTTAGTTTGTTTGGCTTCAGTTCTCTTCTATAACTAGAAGAGAGAAATTTTAGTTTCTTTTTATTTAGAATGTTTCCATTTAAGTAATGCTTAATGTCAAAAAAATAATTATGACTTGTAAAAGTTCTTCTGTAATCGATAACATCTGTGTGTTATTGCATGCAACGAGCCAATGCCCAGATCCTGTGGGAAACTTAAAAAAAAAAAAAAGGCTCAAATCCAAAGAGACAAAGTATTTGAGAAAATCTGACCTGCATTTTCAAAGGCATACGCCTCGTCGCCCCCCAAAGCCAATATGCTAAAGGGATCTTTCACCCCCTAATTTCATCTAGCTTTAAAGCTAATAGGTCATTGGTTTATTATTCGGAAGTTGAGGATTAGAGGAACAAGATAAAAAGGGATTGTTTTTCTAGATGGAAATTCAAATGGAGTTCTTACTGTTGCCTTTCCATTCTGCTCTCAATTAGCCGTGCAGTGAAACCACACAGCAAAGCACCAACTGCTCCCCGTGCAGCTCGGCAGAGCAGTGATGTTTGGAAAATCAGTGCCGCCCTCTGATACTAAACTGAAGTGGATTGATAACTCCATTTTTAAAGAGCCTGTTTAAAGAAATGGGGGGATGCCTGGACGTTTTAGGATTATCTCCCTGGGTTTGCAAGACAAGCTAATCTCAGAGGGGGAGGGGAGCCGAAATACCCCCATTGCACATCGGAACAGTTATTGAGATTGCTATTTTTAGCACTGTCGCTTTGCACCTGCTTTCACCATCACCCGTGCTGGGGTAACTGGAGACAGGCAAAAGAAAAGGAATTCTTAGACGCCCTGCGCCGACGCAGCCAAGCAGTAAGGACTTTATTGGGAAGGGGCGAGGGGGCTGTACCCCAGCCCCATCACACCACTCTGCACAGTCCACATCCTGGACCAAACAACAGAGAACAGACAGCACACCCCATGCTACATCCATTGTTTAGGAACAGTCCTAGCTGGGGAAAGAAGAAAAAAAGAGAGGGGAAAGAAAAAAAAGGAATAGCATCAGAAAACATACTATGCTTGCAAGAAAAAGGGCACAGAAACCAAATGTTAGGCAGCAGGAAGGACTCCTCTACACTAAGTTTCCTCTGTCAACTAGGACTTTTAAATCAGAATAAACAGTTTTGGTAAATGTACTGGGGATACCATAAACTAAAGCTAAACCAAAAGTTAAATGATGCTTTTTTTTTTTTTTTTTAAACATGTAGGCAGGGCCTAAACCTCTCCCTCTCAACTGAAAGCACACCCTAACTAGAGAGACAAATCACTGAATTTGGTGAGACTCACTACCATAAAAATCCACTAAATCCCAGGTCTTACAGTCTTCCATCCTCGGATCTGAAAATGCTGTGTGGTGTGAGTCAGTACCACAATCCCCATTTTTCAGATGCAGAACTGAGCCCAAAGGAGAGTGATTTGCCAAGGTCACCCAGAAAATCTGCAGTCTTAAAGCAGAGGCAGGAACAAAGGCAACGGTTCCCCTGTCACATTGCATTGCTATTCCCCAAGTTAAATTGTCTCCTGAATACTTAAGAAGTTCCACCTTATTTGTCTAAATCGAATTCCTACTTCCATGTACCTTCCTAGGCCACTGAGCCTTGAAATGAGCAGCACATGCAAACTAGGTGGCCAGTAAAAATGCCAGATCCTGGCACACACCCTTCCCTCAGACATTCTCAAAATACATTTGGTATTTTTAATGCAAATTACCTTGTCTTCTACCACACTTGTGCAATTAACATTCTTCCAAGGTACTAGTTTAGTTCACTAGAAATGTCCCAGAAAAAATAAGCCATGTTACTTGTGGGAATGAAGGCTTGCAGTGATCTGATAGGGTTGCTGGTCACCCCAGTGAAATTCAGTGAACAGAGTGAAGTCATTGCAGTATGTGATAAAACATTCAGGTAATTTAGGGTCATATTTTTATCTCAAAGTGGGTTTTTCTTGCTGGGCATATACTTCTACGCTCCTAATCTAAAAAAAAACCACGCACGTGGTCCAAACTTTCAGACACACACACTCCAACATATCTCCTAACAATAGACATGTCAGGGACATATTCTACCAAAAGTGTTTACTCCTCTTAAATAAAACAATGTCTAAACTGACATTCTAAAATAATTGACTGCCTGGGAAAAAAAGATAAAGAGGTGTGGATGATTAAGCCTAAATTCCTGGCTTTGCCGGATTAGGCAAGGTAATTTTACAGGCCAGAAGGCAAGCGAGGGGGGTTCAGGGTGTGGATAAATGAGATTTCTGGACTTTCTGCTCTCAGTGAGAACTAAAACTTCGTGTTGCTAACCTAACTGGCATGTACTCTCTTGCACTAGCATATTGCTTAATGGGAAAGGAAATACACAAAACAAGGACCTGGAAAAACATCAACCACCAATTACAGGAATGGGGTTTTTTTATTATTTTATTTTTTTAAGTGAAACAAAATATTTAGCAGGACAAGAAGGTTTGTGGACAGACTGTTGTTGAGGAGGATGTCTCTTTTCTGCGGAAGAGTCCTGCCTCTGTGCACAAAAAATGGGGCAGCAGCAGAAAGCAAAAAGGATCTTACTGTGCTGTAGCTATTTTGAGACTTACGTGTGTTTATTTATGAAAGTGGTGAAAAAGCTGGAACACGTCAAGATTTTATCTTGCAGTCATGTGACGCTAAAGGACACAACACGAATATTATGATTTTATGGTCAGACCTTTCATGAATCTAAACTGGAAAAACCTGTTATTGAGATCCTTTGCATTCTCAACTTTCAAGAAGATACACAGCACCACTCTCTAACCACAGTGGTTCAAAGAACTTAATACCTTTAAAGTAGCATTGCTCCCCCACAATAACTCAAAAATTGTTTTGTTTCACGCATGTGCTCTAGAGTTCAAGTTTCTTCATTGTTGACTTAGTTCCACTCCCAGTGAAATCCTGCTTCAGACCACTATTAACTTCAGTGATGAACACCAAACCAACATTGAGAACTGTTGAAAAAAAAATCTCACACCATGCCTACAACTCGCCTGGGGGACTACCAAAAATTAATATATCAATACCATTTTACTTAAACATAACTAGATTTTCTAAAGCAACCAGTGATCTAAAGTAGCCACTTTAAAGGAATTCAGCACCGTGGATGGCTACTGAGCTCTTCTGGAAGATCAGTCTCCTTCACGGTACTCCAAATTGAGCTCAAAGAAATTATTAGTCACTTTAAGAAATCTTGGTCTAGGTCTATAAATTTTTTATGAACAGTATCACGTCAGCAATTTATCTTCCTGCCCTTTTAAAGAAGCACAGAGCATTGTGCGAGGCAAAAGGTGAAGAATGTTGGATTAAAAATAGCAGTACTCAAATACATATTCTACACTGTCAAGTAATCTAATCTGATAATTTGATAAAAAGTTTGTATCTACTGAATCACATTCATGACAGAGGAAAAGCATGAGAAAACTTTATCACACATAGGGAAGACCATAGTTGATTTTTATTCAGCTTTATACAGAAATGGTTACTCCAAACGAGTTCAAAATGATTACTGAAGGCTAGCAGAACTAGTATGACCCCTCAGTCCTGCACATCTCATTACATAAAAAAGAAACCACAGAACAAAATGTGCTTTTGATTCAAAAGGACAGATGAGTGAAAGCATTTGCCATAATGAATGGGGAATACAACTTCAGTCAAACTCCAGTGACAGCAGAGTTTGAGTGTGCAACTCTTCAAAGCAGCTCAACGATGGAAGAATTCATTATTTCTCATCTTCCTACCTCCTTCCACACTGCAACGTTTACCAGAAATCACAGTACCTAAATGAAATGCTAAGTAAATTCTACCATCAAGTCACAGCTGGAACACGACTGCTACGCACACGCGATCTGCACAAGAGTGAGTTTGCTCAGTCTGCCTGAGCACTTCCAAAGCAAACTCCCTCCAAGAGCAGCACCGGTGCTTACGGTTCAACACTGAACTGCAGCAAGGACAACAGACTGAGCTCTCTTCTGTTTCCACTTGCTACCAGGCCTTCAAAAGCCCTTAGCAGGTAGCACATCCTCTGTGCTCTTGACAAAATTACTTCCCTGGAAAAAAGTCCTTGTGTTTAAGCATTTAACTTTGCTGAGTAGCATTGCCTAAACTGCAGGAAGAATTGAGGCAGGCTCTGCTGAAACAGGCCAAGATATGAGATGGTTCTTCTTTTTTGACTGACACAGGGCATTATGAGTAGCACAAGCCTCAATTTTGCTGTTCATGTGAAAGGCAGCACACCTCCAGCGTGTTAATACCACCTTGCACCATACAGACTGACTGCTGAGCCTGTATTTCTGAAAAATGGAACATCACCTGCTGAATAATCCAAGCTGTTTCTCACAACCCTTTGGCAGTTTCTGGCAGTACTGTCATCCAAAACATGACTCAGAGACCCTGTTTGGCTTGTGTAACATGAAAGTCTTAAAAAAATAAGCAGAGAGAGATATATACAAACAAAGTGCATGTTGCTGATTACTATACTATGTGCCACAAACCACTCGAGCTTTGAATAAATTAGGAAAATGAAACAGCTACCTATCTCTTAAGAAAAAGCCTCCCTCCAGCTTGATGCCTGCTCAAGCTTCCCTTTGAGTTTCAGTGTTTTACTGCCTTGTATCTGGAAAAAAAAAAAAGCAGTATTTCAATGCTCTTTTTCAAATGCATGCTTTCAAAAGTACACTCTACCAAAAGCATTTTTAAAGACTTACTAAGAGAAGTAAACGTGCAGGATCAGCAAAATGAGAATGAAAAGCGATGAAGCATGCATGGGAAGCAGTAGTCAGAGGCAACTCAATAGCAATAAGGCTTCCTCTTAACTACGGAAGAGGTTTAAAAGCAGTTAGTGGCTGAAGAGACTGTGGTCCAGAAACAGAATAGGACTCATCCTGTTCCTTCCCGAGTTCTGCCAGTGATCTCGTATGAGACACTGCGTGCTCTACACCAACAGCTTCCTTTCCCGCTCTTGGTCCGATCATCTATTTGCGTTTTAAACATTTGGGTGGGGACCCTCGCCTGACCGTAAGTGACGAGCACAAAGTAGCACCGACTTCAGCTACAGTCTGGGCGTTACCTTGGTATCAATTTCACCAAAAAAATACCTATAAGACATTACTTAAATTGCAAAGTCAAGATCCCAAAGCAAGCTTAGGAAATGACATCAAGTCATTCATACGTATGGAATAAAGACCCATCTTTAACAACATTTTTCATTGTCTCATTTGGTGTGTAAAATGGACCATTAACTGTACACTTAACATACTGTGCCTTTCTTAGTGTTTTATTTGCATCTTGCTCTGAGATAGAATTATTTTCCTCATCTTCCCACTCTTCCAAAAAATACTGGAAGGTCCTACACACATACCCCCTTCCATTAGAGAGCTGCTATTCACTTTTAGAGCAGCTCCACCCTATCAATTGACATGGTTTCTACCAAAAAAATACAGTATGCAACTATATAATTAAAATATAATTAGAATAATTAACATAATTAAAATGCATCACATGGCATACATAAACAGGAAACCATATGGATTTTTACTGCAATCCGAATATAAGCTTTTTTTAAATCTCTTGGGCATTTGAATTTGTACTTTATTCCCAAGTGTTTTTAAGACATCTCTTTTGAGTAGCCTTTCACCCTCAGTTCACTAGATATTGGATAACTGTCTGTCCACAAAGTTTAGATGAAGCAATCCACTTCAAAAAGTAATTCAGATTATTGTGGCTGTATAGGTGAAGCTTTACAGTGCTCCCATTAAACTTCTGTAAGATTTGTGCATCCAACTGTTGAGTGCTTTTTGGAAGCACTTTTGAACTCCAGCTGCGGCTTAAAAACACCAAACATAGCATGGTATTAATTCTACAACAAGTATTAATATTCTATTTTTAAATATTGTATAGGGGTGACCCAAAATCAGCTTTGCTCTATGTTGGTATCAAAGTATCTTCAGTTACTACTATGAAATTTCATGCTAATCCCAGGAGTTTCTTTCTAATTCTTTACCAGTTTAATTAAACAGAAGATGTGGAAGTTTACCTCTTTTTCATAATTCACTTACCACAAAAGCTCAGATCCAAAACAGCATGCACGTGTTGTTCAGAATCTATCCTTTAGCTCATTTTCATCATGAATAGAAGTAAAGTATCATGTGACTCATGCAGATCACACATTCAGTAAATAAAAGCTAGAATTAATATGTAAGGTCTTCTAAGTTCTCTTTTTAAGGTCATTCACAAGCTATTTGTCTGTCACAGTTTATCACTTGCAACTCAGCTTCTTAGCAGAACTTGACTCCAGTAAAAGCTGGAACTGGCCCCATAATTTTGGAAATGAAGTCACAAACCTCAGTAAGTGAAGTGCTATTCATTTCTACGTTTGAAATTGAAAATGTACACATCACATTGCCAGAATCCATTTTTCTATGTCATCTCCCTAAAGAAAATCATCAGGAACTACACTAGAACTTTAAATAAAAGGCTTACAATACAAAATGCTGACAAAACATAGTACCAGAAAGACACTAGCCTAAACCAACTACAGGCAGCTTACACAAAGGGTCAGGAGCTTGCAGAGCAAGGCAGGAAAACGCTATATGCGGGGGCCTGGCTGCATCACCCGGACCATCTTGTAATGCCTAGGATTGAACGCAGTTAAGACATTCTCTGATACAAGCTGGTTTTAACTCCTTCTAGCAAACTGGATAACGGGAAAAAAAAAGAAAGGTAAACAATGTGTTAGATCTCCCAGCTCCATACACACTTCAGCATTACCGTTTTTATTAAACTGACACTGCATTTGATCTTGACTAGCACGTCAGTTACTCTCTGTAAACAGGACAAGTTTAATTGTTTTCATTGCCTGTTTGGATGCATTTCAAGAAATGTCAGCACTTTGTGGGCACCGTTACAGCTTTATTGTTTCGTTCAGATCATAAAGAGGCACTTATAAAAGCCATAGAAATTCAATTATGCAGATGAGATGCAACAGTAATGGGAACTATAAAAGTTGTACATTTCCTATCTGTGATGAGTCGCCTATTTAGGAATGAAACTTCTTCCTTGATGATTAGCTCTCATTTTGGAATACAGCTCTCCATCATACAGCACTTCACTTGAGAACTGGTGTGTACGAACGTGCATGAACGTCTCAGTGTGGCAACATCCTTGGGACACAGCGGGCTTTAATATCACAGCAGAGAAACAGTAAAGACACTGGCAACAGGATTTCTGCCATAATATTAAGGAATGAGGGAAGGAAGTTGGTTTATTTATGATCAGTTCACTGCTAGACACCTCTAATAAATCCTTACAAGGTGATCAAGATACCAAGACTGCAGTAAAACCAAACACCAACTACTGTTTCATTTGTCAGTAACAGAAGAAAGACGTGGAACGACTAGTTAAGGACAAGTTTATGTCCCACCCTCAGTAACTTCAAAAGTATTGGAGAGTTTTTACCTTTTTCCCCCTCATATTTCCCAATTCTTATGAAATATCCAAATACAACTATGGGTATGCAAAACAAAACGTTTTCACTTAGGTAAATATAGTAAAACCTAATCAATACTAAAAACCTTCACTGTGGCTGTCCTACCACCTAACTGATATAATTGCTGCCGTAAGCTAGACTAAGAACTCACCTCTTTAATCGTGGTGCAACTATCAAACTGCAGTGTATATTATCACAACGCAGATGTGCCTGCAAACACACTCAGTGCACAATGTTAGAACTCCTGCATCATTGCACCAGATTTTCCCTATCAGTTAAAATTCAGGGAAAACTTTGTCATGGAGAGGATAACATGTTCAAGGAATGACTTATCACATGAGAAAATAAACAGGGAGTTCTTGCCAAAGAATCTTACAGAATACAAAATATTAATTTGAATAGACAACTACATAAAATATTAACTTACTACTGGATTAGTAGTGAATATGCTAAGAAATTGGCTACTGTAATATCGTTAGCCTTAACAATGTTACATTACTCCATCCAACTGCCACACTAATACAGACACAGATGCTTCCAGCTCCGCTGCAAAAGGCGGAATGCATATCTTGGTGGTGGCATACAACATTCCAAAATTCTCAGAGCCAAAATTCTCTACATGTATTTTTTTAAATTAAACTATTTCACAAGTTTAAAGCATATAAAAACAGAACATTATAATATCAGAAAAAGTTGAAATGGTGTGTGTAATTTTAATTAAAATCATTTATATTTATTAACTGTGTCCACAATTAAAAAACAAAAATCTAAGACTCAGAAGCGTCAAATCAGTATAAATTTGTTCCGGTGAACTGGGTGTAGACAACTGAAGGATGCAAGCACGCTTAATTCCTTCTAGATGTACATTGTTTCATTTTTTTCTGGTATATCGGGTTTCCATACAAAAGGCAAGTTTCCCACAAGTTTTTAAAAAGTTTACTTTATTGGTTACAGTTATATAAAATGTGTCATGATAGTTCCATCTAGTTGGTCATTAAGTGCTTGCAACACCACACAGACTCTCTTAATAATCTGCAGCTTACATGATGTATCGCACGCTGGAGGAGAAAAATCCCTCTTCAGTTGCTTACCTGCATTTACAGTATCTTCAGCAAGGCTACAATGTTCAAAAGCAATGACAACCCCACTTTTATGTCAAATTGTAATTTTTAATGTTTTCATTAGAATAGTCTTTATATCACTCTCCAATAGAAGAAACAATATAACTAACAGCAAACTTTAATACAGGAACATGCTCCAAGATTAACAACCCAAAATGAAAACAAAATGAAATTAATGTAAAATGTAAATCACATATAGTACAATTGAAGTGTCCAAAACAATTTAAATAATTTTAAATATTTTATTTTTTAAACTTGCTACAAATGCTTTATACAATATTTCAACATAAAGTCCCCATAACAGAAATGTAACAAAATGGGAATGATAGTGAAAGTGAAAGTTAAAGTGGCACAAATTCACCAAACAAGTATTAAACTACAAATTTTTAAGAGGTAGATTACTTTTTAAGTCAAGAACAAAAAATAAAAGGGGTGGCTGTATAAAGAAACTAGTCACTTTCCATCAATTCTGTCATTAATCTTGAAAGATATATGAACACATGACAAACTGTATTTCCATAAAAAGCTGTTACGAACAACAGACCAATTTGTTGTCTTAAGTTATTAGATAGAGGTGTACGACCTTTTAGAGTAATTATATATTTAACTTTCAAAATATACAGGTATGTAGTCCTGGTCTAGCCTTCTTATCGATAAAAAGATACACTGCATTCATCATATATATGGTATTTAGAAATTGATATCGATATTTCGTTGCTATATAAAGTTTCATTCGCGTGTATAAATAGGAATTTGGAAAATCCATAAAACATCCAAATCAGGCTTTTTCCCATTGTATGCCGGACATCTAAAAGACTCAGAAAGTGAGGAGAAGGTGGGAAGGAAAGGAAAGTCTGTCGTCCTAGGTTGGCCTCTACTGATTCATTTAGACAAAAGGCTTTAAAAGACTTAATACATGACAAAAATACTTTGAGTGCAGCAACATTTGTTGTCCCTGAATCTACACTGAATTATTGGCAAAACTAAGGAACCTGCTTTGCCAAGTACACAACTGAACTGCCTGTATGCCATTCGTGAAGGTACGGACAAAACCAGGATCTAAGCAAACACGAGAGCAAAAGGTTTGGTTTAGTTAATCCCACTATTTCTTTTGATGGTTTCCTGTGGGTTTTGTTTTGTTTTTAATAGTACCCTTCTCTTATCTGAATCATCCTGTAGCCCAGCATGTGTGTCAAGCACGAAATAAGAAAATCTATGCCTGACACTGAATATTAGCAAGAAGCCTGCAGGCAATTTTATGATTGTGAGTCAGCTTCAGCTGGTTTCGCAAGCTTGGTGGATTTCACATCCATTGTCGTAGTGCTTATCCTAAGTTGAGCATGCAACAGCTCTACCATGTCATTAAGGGATTTTTTTGTTTGGTTTGTTTTTACAGGAGATTCCTAGAAAATAAAAAACAAAAACTGAAGATAAATGACAAAACAAACTATTTGTGAACGGAGTATGTTTACACAGAAAAACTGAAAGGTGAAAAACGAATTTGGAGACAAATACTACATGAAGCAAGTCTTGAAAAAAATATTAAGAATTAAGATTTCCTGGGGGGGCTGGGAACCAAAACACCAACAGTGCCTACAGAGTAGAATTGAAGTTAGCCTGTGTTGACATTAGTGTATGAAGGCAAAAAAATTCTTCATACTATATACTTGATATAAAAAAAAAGTTGACTAGACAATCTAGGTTTATAAACATTATTTCAGAAACAAAAAGCAAGAACTCTTCTAGCATAACTATTCATTAAACCAATAAAGACTGCAAGCTGCCAAAGTAAACTAACAGTATTTAAGACAGTCAAGGAGATCTTACCCCTACGTAAATTGTTATTTACCCCAAATACTATTAAACAATTTCCATATGCACAGATTTCCAAGTACTCAGTTATTTTGTTTAAGGTCAAATGATTAATTTAGATGGAAAGATGTGTCATTCTGGCTTCAAACTCTACTGATCTGTTCTGGCATCATGTAAAATACGGTTTCACACATAACACTAAGAGAGCAGCTGATGAGAATTAAGTAACTTTAAGATGTTTATGTCCCAAGAGAACAGGCCTGGTAGACAGCTCTTGTTCCTTAAGGCATTTTTTACACCATTAGTCTCCAAATTCCAGTAACATTTTTCTCCTTCAACACATCCTAATTTGGGTATTGACTATTTTAAGTCAAATTCCCCCCTAGCACTTTGACATAATTCTGTTACATTGAACCCTTACTTTACAAAGTATTTCCTCAAAATTTTCACCTAGGTGGTCTTCACCGTAAGACACGCAAGCCACAAACAGTTTGGATTTTGACACTTCTTGACAAATTCTGCTAGGGGACACTTGCTCTGAAGGAGGCTGCCAGTTCCTCCCCTCTCCTCCACTATCGATTACTTTGATAAAAAAAACACTACCTTCAGCCATAAATCTGGTGTTCATCACAGCCATGCACCACAATTACCAAAACCAAAAGAACTCTTAATTACCAGTGAGCTTTGTGAAAGTTACTTGGCAAATCAGATACCCGTTTCCAAGAATAACAGGGCAGGAGCATGCTAATAGTTATAAACACTTCGCAAAACATCCTATTGATTTGAGAGACTACATGAAGACGTAAGTCGGGACTCAGGCACATAGATTAAGATTTTATTTATTTATTGAAGTATTACCCTTTCTTGTGATTAAAATGCTTCTTCTCAAAAAGAAATAGAACTTTAATTATAAAATTTGTTTATATTGAAACATAAGAGCATGATACTTCTTACAAATTTACACATTCATGTAACTTTTCTTACACATCTATTTCCCTTATCTGACTCAATTAGTATGCACATACATTTTTGAAGTATTTGGTCATGGGGTTTTTTTTTATATGATATGCAGAGAATGCTTTTTATTAAAAGCCAACAGTGCACGTTATTTTAGTGAGTAAAAAATGTAGTCATGATTTTTAGCTTAGCAAACCACCATAAACTAAACCTAGAAAGATTTTGGGCCACCATACATGTTAGATATCAAGTACAAGGTCGTTGTCTCCAATAACATTAAGTTTAATGACGTTAAGTTTATTTGCACTCAGGCACTGACATTTTTTTTCCAGAGTTTTCAATTCAGTTTATAATTAAAGACATTCTCTATACAAACTATGTATTATTTCATGACAACATGACAAAATGCATCAAGTATGTACATCACACCTCAGCATGACTGAGCTACTTAACCATGTTTGAGGAAATGCAACCTTTTTTTTTTTTTAAGTATGAGAAACTCAAAAAAGATCAAGAAAATTGGCAAAAACCACAATCAATGTGTTCCTGTGTTGTTTCAACTTCAAATTAAATGCTTACCTGAAATCTTTTAGTTCTTGCTTTGCACTGCTTTCATCTCTTTTGTTTTCTGCTGCCTCTGCATTTGCCGCCTGCTGTAGGCTTCGTGTAATAGGTCCTCCAATCCTCTCTCTAGATTTTACAGTGAATCTGTCTGCCTTTTTCTTACTTGCCACAGCAGACTTACTTGGCAAAACAGCTTTATTATTCCTTTGTATTCTGACGTGCAATTTCCGGGATGCTTTGCTTGAGATTCCAGAGGAATTGTTCTTAGCGACCACCTTAGTTTTTTTCCCATCAACGTGGGACATTTTGGACACTCTTACAGGACTAGAGTTCCTCAACGACGAAGATGAATTTGGCTTTTTCGATCGAATGGGAGGTACAAATTTAACATTTTGTTTTGATTTGAAGGATGCAGAAGGAAGCTGGGTTTGTGCAGGTCCTGAGGTTCGTGCTCTTGTCTTGCCCAAGTGAGGCTGCATGCTTTGCATTTTGATTTCTGCATCTGCTGTTCGCCTACGCTGGTTGTTGCCCTTTTCGCTGCTTGCAGGTGAAGAACTTGCACTTTTTTTTGAAAAATTCTTTTTAGAGGAGGGAGAGATGGGCTTTTTGGGACAGCTATAAGATGCGTGTTTATTCAAACTTCCAATATAAGTAAACTCTCTATTACAGTAGGGGCAGATGTGAGAGTCTGACTCGGATGGATTAGTTTTCAATTCTGCCTTCTGCTGGGCAGATTTCTTTTTCTGCAAGATAGCTTTCTGGACAAGTTGGTTTTTCTTTTTCAATGCACTTATTTTTAGTTTATTTGAGGACATTTTGCTAATCTCAACATTGAAATTAAGTCTTTTAGGCTGCCCCATTCGTCTGAAGGCATTCTTTCCAGGGCCAGCTATAACAACCATGCCATTCTTAGGCTGCACTGTCTGTTTCAGTGGTACTGGATTTTTTTTAGGTGTGTATCTCTTTTTATCACTGGCAGATGCACAGGCCAATATGTGTTTGTGTAACTCCGGCATGTTATCAACACTCTTCCCACATTTTGTGCATCGAATGGCAGTAGTAAAAGTCTGTGGAATATTGTGGGTAGTGAAGTTTGTTGCAGTAACTCCAATACCCATCGGATTACGATGGTGATACTGAAATGGAGGTGGTTTAAAGCTTGGGTAGTGTTGATTGAGGCCCATACGAACATCTGGATCTTTAGATTTTACTCCAGAAGCCATTATTTTTATAGTAGTGTAAAGCTCTTCAGAGGAATCATTTAGATCTTCATCTTCCTCCTCTTTAGAAGGTTCCAAAGAATCTTCTGGCAGGCTCTGCATGTGCTCCACGTTCGCCTTACTGGGGTCAGTAAAATTCTGGGGTCTCAAAGTCCCACTTTCAAACTCATGATGTGTGCACTCTTTGTCTGGATGGAGATCCCGCTGATGCTGTTGCAAATTGCACAAAAAAGCAAATTCCTTTTTACAGACCGAGCAAACAAAGATATTTCCTACTCCATGAAGCAGAAAGCGATGTTCCGACAAGTCTGTTTTATCCCTAAAAAGCTGTACACAGAATTCACATTTGAAGGGCCATTCTTCAGCATGAATGGATAAATGCTTCGTTAGGTCTTTAATAGAAAGAAAAGGTGATTCACAGACATTGCACACAAAGCTTTTATTGAATGTTTCCTGCACTACTCCCGATTCACTTGAAGTATGAGGATCTTCTCTTGCTTTCTGTTGTTCATTTTCAGCTTCCTCCTGTTTTATTATTGGGAGAGTATTTTCAAGATTATCAGCAGAAGAAACAACAGAAGAAACTACAGAAAGAGGAGGTGGAGATGGAGATGATGAAGATGAAGAGGAGGAGAAGAGGAGGAAGAGGAGGAGGAAGAGGAGGAAGAGAGTGTAGGAGGACCAGGTGAAGCAGCAGAAATAAGAGGTTCAACAGAAGGAACAGGAGATGGGGAAGGAGAAACCGTAGGTGAAAGAACTGGTAGCGGGGACTGGGCAGTAGTGTTAGAAAGTGGCGATGGGCAAGAAGAAGTGTTAGTGGCGCTGGCAGAGACATCTGGAATTGATAACGGCATTGTTGGAAGAAGGGGAGGAGGTGATGTAGCAACTGTTAACACAGGTGGGCAGGGCGGTGGGGAAGGAGGATTGGTTGGTGTTAGCAAAGGAGGCAGCTGGCACATGGAAGGTACAGCAGATGTCTGTGGTACAGGGGAAACAGAGGAACTAAGGGGCTGAGTGTCAACAGAAGACGATGCAGATAGACTGGGATCCATGTCAGCTTCTGCCTGAGGCTCCAGGGATTTGCTTGGGCTTACGCTCCTGTTTACACTGAGTGTGTTGTCTGTGGCTGCATCCGTTCCATTATACTCATTCAGCAGAACCTTCTGTAACATGCAAGTGGTTGGTTTCTTCTTTTTAACACCACTACAAGTTGGCTGTATGGAATTTTCTTTATATTCCCTAATTTCAGCATCACTGCAAGGCTTCTTATGCACACTTAAATCTAAAACAGATTCCCAGGGAACCTGATTCTTATTTTTGACATCAGACCTTTGTTTCACACCACTAGATAAATCCAGTGGCTGCTGGTTGCACACATTGCCAAAAGTCGGAGCTACTGTCCAGTCTTTTGGTATTTTATAGTCTTCAAAGCAAAGAGGGCTCAAAGTCTCTTTTTCCTCCCTTCCAGTCAAGCTCCAAGCAGGTGAGTTGCTGTGGCTTTCTAACTTTGGCATTTTTGAACTCCGAATATTATCATTCCACACAGTTTTTCCCTCACCTGATTTGACAAAATCTCGAAGTACTGGACTGTGCTGTGGAGAACTGGGAGGAGAGCTGGTCCTTCTTTTAAACCTACTGGACACTGGAGGCAAAATAGGTGATGATGTAACAGAAGGTCCTAGTTTAGGGATTTCACTTGACGGAGTTATCTTCTTACTGTCCTGTGTCTGAAGAAGCTGTTTTAATTTTGATGACAAATAAACACCTTTTTCTTTATGAAAAGGTAAGCTTTCTGTTGAAATGCTAAGAGGAAGATTTAAAGAGCTAGTAGGAGTTATAGGTTCTGGGTCTATTTCCGTTTTTATTTTTGGTACAAGAGGAGGGCTGGCAGTTCTCCTCTTTTTGGATTCATTGCTCCCACTGCTAGAGGGTTCCTTAGCAGGTTCATTCACCTGCGTAACCTTTAAATTTGGGGAAATTTCGACCGTGACTGGACTGATTATACAGTTTAGTCCATATAAGTCTGCAGAGTTGGACTCCATCTGAATCACATCACAATTGCTAGTGCTGCTGTTGGACTGAATTTTACCATCAATGTAATAATTTAGATTTTCAGAAATATTGCTGGAAATATCCATAATATAGACATCATCTACTTCACCTTCCTCTTCTATTTCTGTACTTGCTATATATACACTCTGGACTGGTGGGGCCTGCTCTGTCTGAAGCGGTGGCTCTTCAGTAAAGAATCCTTTTCTTCTGACACCTTTGGGAATAAGATGACGCTCATGAACCCTACGCTGATGCCTCCGCATGTTGGTGTGAGTTCCAAAAACCTTTTTGCAGTATTTGCACGGATGCAATTCTCTGGGCTCCTTATTTTCCTCAGCAAAAGCGGAGTTTGACATTTCTTGGGAAACCTTCTCAGAATCCAAGACAACAGAGTCTTGCACAAGACTGGAAATGTTCAGGTCATCTTTAAGACCATCATCCACAATTACTTGGTTATCAGCAACATTATCCAAGTGTTGTGATGACGTGAGTGTTAAGAACGGTTTCCTTTTTGGCCCTGCCTCATGACGTCGCTCATGTCTTCGCCTGTTAATTTGAGTACCAAAGGCTTTCCCACAATATCGACACTTGAAAGCATGGTTAATAGTAGATATATGGATGTGCATGTGGCGTTCAAGTCCTTGCTTTGTTGTAAACTTCCTCTCACAATGCTGACAGGGAAACATGAACGTTTCCTGAACATCACCATTCGATTCACCTCTCACTTTTGGAATTTTCACAACAAGTTTTTTCTTTGGAGAGCTTTCTGGAGAGTCTTCTGACGTACTCTTTTGCTCTTCCATAGAGTCTAACTTTTCTTCACATATCAAAGGCATTTCAGCATTTTCTTTAGGCATACTGGTATCTTCTATCTCCTCTTCATCTTCCTCCTCTTCATCATCCTCCTCTTCATCATCATCTAAATCATCCGATGCACAGTTTATTGCTTCTCCTTGTTTGTCTTCAGTTACCATTTGTGGTTCACTGGTAGGACTGGGGATCATCAGCTTTGGAAGTACATCTTGATTTACCATTTCCTGAATCACAGCTGTTTGTTCCAGGGACAGTACAGCAGAAACAGAAGGTGTTTCATCTTCCTCTTTATGACCTGATGCACAAAGTATGAAAAGAAAAGCATGAGACATTTTTACCAAACACTTCAAAGTATGTTAAACCTTTCTTCTACCTTTTCCTCTAACACAGCATATCCAACATTTATGACCCAACACAATACCACTACTTCTCACTGTTGTGATTCAGTACGAGAGTAAAACTGTATTCAGAAATTTCCTTTCTGGAACTCCAGCAAATGTAGGCAACTGCCTATACTTAACAGAGAATCTTTGGATTTAACATTGTGGCCAAGAAAGCCAAAACAGCCTGAAGAGTACCAGAAGGTAGATTCCTTCATTTCAGGTAGATTCCTGATGGTAGATTCCTACCATTTCAAGGTAGACTTCAGAACATTTCAAGAAACCTCCAAAAAACTTTCACTGACTTTTCTTACAGCAAATAAGTGTCAGGAAAGTACTGCAAAACCTATAGATAAAGTACATAGGAAGCCTGTCAAGCAAATCTTGGATTTTGATAATTTTCCCCAAATTATTAACAATAAAATAATCTGGATTTGTACTGTAATGCACAGCAAGGTGTACCTTGTATCTGGCATAGTACTTTCCATTCTTTATATCAGATTTTCTATTAGCCATTGCCTGAATGGCTATTTCCTACACTTCTGAATCACAGCCTGCATGCATCTCATTTATTGGTGTGGACAGATCCTTTATTCACACCTCTGCATGCTAGTCTTACCCATCTGCTGTCAGATATATCCATTGCTGAAGAAAATAACTTTGCTGCCAATTCACACCATGTTGCATAAGTGGTTACATGTATAGAGCAAGAAGTTCCTCTCCATTCCCTAGCTGGGGCGTAAGACGCCTGGAACCGTGGTGCACGTGTTGTGCAAGCAGAAGGGACAACAGAGTGAAGGAATGGAAGAGTTATGGGTCAAAAGAAGTTCAAGAAAAGAAGCTTGAGAGAAATCAGTACCTATACAGAGCTTTAAACATTGTCGGTTACACACCACTGGCAAGTTTTACATTCTTGTAAAACAGACAAAAAACTATATATTTAAAATACCTTTCAGGCATTTTTATATAAATACTATGTGAAAAAAAGCCAAGCCAATTTATAAACAACCTTTGCGGATAATCTTTAGGACAAACAGCACACTTAGTGAGTCGGTGTGTTAATACTGTATTTTTTTTAACCTTGACACTGACTTCTGTTAAATAAGCAATAAGTAACAACTGTATAACTAAGCTCCAAAGACATTATTTTAGAATAAGGACTTTTCTCTGCTCTTCTGTTCTAAGGAGTTTCAATTTATGTCTATATTTTACAGTACATTAGTTTTTCTTGTTCTCAGAGTTCTATGTTTAATGACATACTTCTGATATCCAAGTTCCTTACTAATAAAGAAGTTTGGGCAAACAATATAAACATGTTCACTTTGCTACACTAATATAACATGCTAACATACTAAACATGACAAAAAGTGTCCTTTGATTCAAAAAGATAGAAGGAAAAAAATAAGATACTTGAGAACTCACCCTCTTTAGAATCCCTCATATCTGCAGAAGTAGAATCCAAATCAGCTTTTTTCTGTTTTGTATCCACTGCCTTCTTTCCCTTGTTTTTACCTTCCTGAGTCTTTTTCTTTCCTGGGGAGAAAAAAACAACATTTTTACTCCTATTCAACAATTTTTATTTTTTGTATTTGAGTGGCAGAATTAAAACACCCAGCTTTAGAATATAACACACTTCTGTAGAAACCCTATTTTCCTGAGGAATACAAATGACAGATCAGTAAAAAGGACAGCATTCAGATAAAGCAGTAAGCCTCTAGAGCCCAGAAGAAATTAAAAGTAAAGATAACAATGAGTTTCTAAAAACCTAAGACTCCGAAATACTTTACTCGCTTTCAAAGCAAGAATAGACTGTAACAGAAACGTATTGTCCAGAGTTAACCAGCTCACATCATACAGTTACCCAATACAGTAATTTAATAGCCATATGAAGGTATCTCATACAAGTATATGGAAAATATGAGATTTCGCCATATACTATTAATCCTTAATGTTAATTGGAAGACCTTATGAAGTAGAAACCCATAGAGGCTTCTCTACTTGTATGAACGTTCTGAATAATGACTTGAAGAGAGTTGTAATAAAAGCAATAAAGTAATAACATTATGAGAAGACTAAAAGCAGCATGATCTTGATCAACAAGGCAAAGACAGTAAAACCAAATTAGATGGAACTGGGTAAGAGTAAAATATAAATGTATTTCATTGTGTCCACTGACGTAAACAAGTTTGCTAACGCGTTCTGTTAGCAAAATTAAGAAGCATGTATTAGTTGCACAGGATGATGAACACAATGAAGATTAGGGCAAAATGGCATTATGCGAAGACCTAATCAGTGACGCAAGATGTAAAGACACTGAAACCTTCATTTACCAATGCACTACAAAGTTATACTGCTACTCCATTAATCTTAAAGATTCAGTCCTATAATATATAGAAATTATGATACGGACTGTAATAACAAATGAAACTTTAAGGCCTTCCAATTCAATTCATTGCAAAGACCATATTCTCCATACAGAATGATTATTTTACACACAACACTGTGGTTGAGACACCAGTCTCTACTGAAACGTCACACTTCTATACACACCAGCTCTTAGGAACGAGAATTGTCCAGAAGCAGCAATCCAAATTCCTCCTTTGCTCCCTCTGACACACAAAATGCTACTTTTTAACGCACTGACCCTTCCCTCTAATCAGAATTGCGCATCATAGCCCTAAATCAATTTCTTATTTAGAAGCACATTCTTCCAACTCACAATCCTGTCAACAAGTTCCTCCTTTTTTTCCTCGAAAACATTTTTCACATCTTGACAAGAAACTGAAATGCCTTTTAAAAAATGTTCCTCTACTCAAACTGAAAATTTCCAAGTATGCACCCCCTCCAATAGAACAGATCAGACACAGGTCAGCTTTAAAAGGAAATGCTTGTTTTTATTTGAAAATTCTATTCTATCTAAATAATTAACTATATTTCCTCTCAAGGAGCTCAGATTTCACAGGGTCTCCCCAAATTCCGGTGCGTTTCAGTTTCCTGTATGTCATTATCTTTTTTTATTTTCTTATTCCAATTTAACAGTTTTTAGTCTGAGAAACTGACAACAGTCACTCAGAATGAATTTTGGTCACCTTTGGAAAATATACACGCACCCTTCCTAAAATGAGCTTGCAATTATCTCATAATATCCTCAAATATTGTAACAATCCCTGTGTCTAAATCTGCCATAATGAACCAACACCAATTTATTTTACAATACAATATTCAATCGTATTTTATACCAAACACCTGCAAGTCGTCAGAAGATTTAGCGTGTATTTTAGTGTTCGCATAGGCGTAAGGAGTTTAAGTGCATCTTTACCTGACAGGCTACTGAATGTCCAATTTGAACGTAATTCTTTATTATCAGCACCTCTAATGTTTGCAATTACAACCAGTAGTACCAAGATCTGAGTATGAAGGATTTCAAGTAAGTTTCCAGAAGTATCTGCCAAGTCACCTGAAATCGCTCTTGCAATGTACAGTAACACAATCAACAAACAGTTCCATTTCTAGGCAAAAGGACTAAATGTAAAATTTCAATACATTCCTAGGGAATCAAACATGCATCACAATACACCTTAGGAGCGACGTAACAGAACGTCTTTAATTGCTAGAACCTTCTAAGAGCTATCAACTTTTTTTCAGACTGCTTATCATTTGAAGACCAACATCAGGATCTTGACTTAAATGACAAAATTCTAGATTCATCTCTCACCTCTACAGTGCAACTGGGAACAAGAAGGAAAAGACTGGTCCACAGGCCCCTCTCACCTATGCCAAGCGCAGCCACGGTTAGAGACAATATTTTACTAGATGGTGCAGTATACGATGGTATTGCAGATGAAGTCACTGGGCAATTCTACATCTAATTCTACAGCAGCACTGAATTTCACAGCATAATGACAGGTTACTGTAAAAGCCTTCAAACCAAGACCCAATTAATTCTTTCTCATAAGAAGATTAGAAATGTATTGTGCTCTTTAAAGCGTGAGGTAAAATATGTAAAAGCAACAGCAAGAAACACTCATAAGTGCTAAAGCGTGCATAGGTTTTCCAGTGTCACCCATTTCTAGAATATAAAATTTATAGTACCTCAAATACAATTATAGTCTGGGAAGTCACTAGAATAGCAAGATTTGTACCCAAAATTGAGTTACTTAAGTCACATACTTCTTTATGCTATTAATGGAAAGAAGATCATTTGCAAGTTCTCTTGCCACATGCCTAAAAAAAACAAACAGAAAAATGCAACCTGCTCACTGATACAGCTGGAAATGTTTCACATTCTTGGCCTTTAGGCACAAACACATTTGAAGAGAAGATTCACCTAGCACCTTGCCCTTACTCAGAATGGTGAGCAAAACTGCTCGCGTACATACATAATTTTAGATGCGTCAGATCAATTTCTGACACATATCAACTAAAGATACCAACCGATTTTTGATGTTTTCCTTTTACCAGCTTTAGTTTGTTCATTTTCTAGGTTGCAGCTTTCTTTGTAAAGGTTAGAAGACTCCACTCTACTCAAGCACGGCAATGACTGTCCCAGACGTATCCATTTCATGGCCCTCAATGTTCAATAGCAGATGCCCAGGAAGAGAATTTAAGAATAGAGTAATAGTAAAGCGATACTTCATTGGTATGCTCTCCCAGCTTTTACGTGTCTAGAGTTCAGGAACTTTTGAAGATATTTAATAGCTTTTGCTAAGACTCTCCTCCATGAGTTCTCAAAGTCCTTTTTAAATCCATGTAAACCTGAAAGATTTGCATCATTTTCTTCCTGCAGATTTTCAGTGAAAAACACGACCTCCTATTCTGATACAAAGGATATCAAGGAGTAGCCCAAGGTCTGTCCCTTAATTTTCTTACAGTTTAAGATGTCAAGAACTAACAGAAGCCTGCAGGAGGGGGAAAATGCCTCAGATTACAGAACCTGGTGGAAGCCTGAGTATAAGTACACACGTGCACTTACCATCAGGTTCCTGAAGGGTCCTACATGGCTGCTACTGCCAGCTGGATCCTCCACTTGGTCTAAACAAGAAAGATACAGGAATGAAACACAGGGAAAGTGAAATGGAAACAATGACAAAAGAATAAATGAAGGGCAGAACTTAATATATGTGTATGTGCATTTAAAAGAATTGCAAAAGAAAGATGCAAAGGAAAAAGAATGAAAGAAACAGATGGAAAGTAGCTACTTGTCTATAGTGACAAAGATCAAAGAGGAATGCATCAATTTGTCTTGCAACTTAATTTTTAAATATGGTTCCTTTCTCTCCCGTTTCCTTCACTTATGTTGTAGATAGGTCAGCACGAGCATTATCTGCCTTACGCCTTTACAATACCTGTATAACATTTAGCACAAACATTGCAATAGGCACAGGAAATCTCATGCCATTGCCCAAGTCCAGATACTTATGCTGTAGTCCCACTTATTCCAGACGAGTTCAGATGACAACAGAGTAAGAATTTAAAAGAGAGAAATAATCTTTATTTGCCCATACTTCATTTTATTGATCAAACCAAGACATCTCAAAACAACCTATAGTTATCTGTGCTCATACTTTTGCTGTTAACCAAAATACTAATGGAACTGTAAAACCACCGAGTTATTTCTCGTGGGATGGGATAGGCATACTCAGATGCCAGGAGGGAAGAAGTTAAACACAGTCTTTCCATACACTTGGAGCTGCATTCTATAATTAAATATTGCTAAATTGTACAAGATGCTATTATCTTCAATAACCTTTAAGCACAGCACCAAACATGTTCACAGTTAAGATCATAAAGAAAGAAGGACACTCACATCTGATCTCAAACACTGTTTTGATCACCTACAAGAAATAGGAAAGATAGACATTCACCTTCCCAAAAATCTTGGGCTAATAAGGGAAAAGAAATACTGGTATGAGTTTCCGGTATTCCTTTGAAATTTATAGTCAACAACTAACTGCAGTCCAGTATATCTACCTCATACCCCATTCACGCTATTGCTTAAAAGTACCACAGATACCTGTCCAAATCTCAAGTCTCCTGGAGAACAGTGGAGAAGCTACATCAGAGACCCCCTGAAAAGTATTCTTAAAGCACAGATGAGTGTAGCCACCTTGAAAGGGTAAGGCTGAAGGGAAAAGGACAAATTTGCATGTTATACTCTGACAAACAGTGATCACCACACAGTTTCATGATACGAATTACAGTGTAATAATATAAACTCGCTAGTCAAATCCCTTTGGGACTGGTTCAGATTAGTGAAAGTTTGCAGCAACCCCACGCAGCCATTGCTACTATTCTATAAGTCAAGTTTTTATTTTTTTTTCCTCCTATTGAAAAAAATCAGTATTTTGGCATTGGAGAGAATGAAATAAAGACTAAGTGTATATACAAGCTAAAAAAGTCCTTACAGAAAATTCAGCAGAAGACAACTGCATGACCATTTCCACATTATTCTGATTAATGACTTCTAAAATACTGATGCAACTTAATTTTTCATTTGAGAAACGGTTTGCTGTGCACCAGAATTCCTGTTTCTGTATCCAGAATACTGGGACGTGTTATGCTTTTCAAAGTAAATTCCTTAAACTTTCAGGCATCTGCAAATATCTGACTAGTTGTTTGTTCTGGAAGACAGGCTAGAAAAAATGAATGCCTTTTACACACAAAAAAGCCCTATCTAAAATAACAGCATAAATCGCTCCAGAAAATTAAATCCAAGTTGTGTTAGCTGGAGGAGCATGAAAAAATGCAGAAACATGTTGCAGTGACTTCTCAGAATCTTGTCCAACTGTGAATGTCACAGCATATAAATGTTAAAGACCTTACAAGAAATGGAATTGATTAAACAGTAAAGTAACTAAGCACCAGAAAAAAAAGGTATTGAATTCAAAATGCCCATTATGAAGATGTGAATACTAAGGCTGTTTGTAACACGTTTTCCTCTGTTAGCATTTAAGAGTCTTCATTTAGCTTTTTGATATTTTTTTTTTTTATTCTACCATTAGCCACCGTTCATTACATAGTGAAATCACATTTACAAAACCTTTCCTTACTATCTACCAGCACCTCCTCAGACAGCAAAGCCAAATCACAAACCACTTGGCTAAATAAACAGCAACATACCTGTGTGTTAAGAGCTGCTTACAGTCACTGAGAACAGCTAAGAACTCTTAACATTTAGGGAAAGCTGGTAGGTACAACATGCCTTATATATATATGTGTATGAGGATTATTCACATAATCATGGGGATTACAGAAATTTGCTGAAAACATGACCTTGAACCCACATGGTTCTGAAAATATTTTATTTAAAGATCTAAGCCAACAGCCACATTTCAAAGCATATACTACAGGTCCATTGGATAGTTACTCATTTTTGAAGAGGGGCCGCATGTTAAGCACTGCAGACTTACACCTCCATCATATTATTGCGTCAAAGAATATTTGACTCACAGCACCCACCATCTCATAGTCTATGGTAATTAAACCATTTTTACATTGCTGTCCAAAGTTTTAAGTGATCTAGGATAGGTGAGGTTATTCCACTACGTTGTTCAAAATGTCACACTGCAAGCTATTGGAGAAAAAGGAAGCAAAAGTAAAAATAGTAGGGATAAGTCACAAAGCTAGTAAATATTAGGCTAGGAATAGAAAAGATGACAACCTTGAAAGAAAACACCTCAACGATTCTGCTTTATTAAAACAAAGTTACTTAAATATTATGACATCAACTTCCAATATTTCTTACATAATATTACTGTTAATACAACAATATACCAAAGTTCCTTTTAACTACTTGTATTTAAATATTGCTTTGAAACTTGATTAGAGCAAGCTTAGCTGAAAAACTCCGAAGTGTACTTCTGAGCACACACATACATTATTACGTGGGGAGGGAACGTCTTTTGAACTCAAAAGCTTCCAACTTAAAATGAAACAAAACATGAAACCACTGCCTACCAAATGCTTTGGGGAAAAGTGCTCTTGTACTGGCAAGAAAAATGACCGCAGAACCAATAGGATGCCTCCCAAGACCCCAAGGCGCAGATATTCAAGTGCTGCCATAGAACAGCTTTGGTGGTAGATTTTTTTTTTCCCCCCACAGACTGAATTGTATGAGTCAAGCCAGAAAAAGTTTTTATTTTTATTTTATTGTTAGTGTAAGATACGCTATACTAGGAGCATTTCCCAGTTTGGCTATAGAGATGCATCCCACTTGTAGGTGTGCATGCACACATAAAACCCTTTCTAACACCCTCTGACAAAATTCTTCCCCTAAGTAGGAAGGTACCTATCTCTCCGATTCAGAAACACAGACTAAGTATGACAACATTAACCGACTTTCCCATTTTCAAGATTAAATCTTTCTAAAACTGAACATTAAAAAAAAAAAGATGTAAAAAGGATGCAAAAGCAGCACATTTTCATTCGTATCCCAGCAATTCTAAGGGTGAAATTCAAGTCATACAAGGCACAGCTCAATTTTTGAACCAAACATTTAATTAAAGGCGATATCAATTAAACCCGAATGGCTACATACACAGTATCATTAAGAGGCCTATTTCAACAGTGTTGTCAAGTATGTACGAGAACGTGCAGAAAAAGACAACATTTAAATGCCTTTATTACCCTGTTTTCCTCAATCCATCATTATTATAAATAATCGGCGGGGCATTTTTCTTGCAATACCGTTACAAAGTTATCAGTTACAACTAGTTTATGTAGGCATAATTTTAGGTACTGTTAAGCAAATGAAACACTAAAATTGACATGATCTGATTCCCAGTGTACAAAAATCATCACAATGATTTTAACTTCTGACTCTTGAGAACCATGAGAATAATTTAGAGCTACAGAAGATCTTAGTTCTGTATTGTCAATCTGCCCAAACCTAGTATGTCAAATAATTTTAAAGGTGGAGATGCATAATGCATATAGCTATATACTTTGGAAAAAATTGGAAAAATCTTGGAAATTATCTATAGCCAAAGTCCCACCCCTGTACTACAAAACTGGACATTCAGCCTATGTTGGCCTCACCATTCTCTGCTGGATTGCTTCCTCCCACAGCTGGAGGCTCATATTATCTGTCAGGCCTTGTGCTTAGCACAAACCCGCCACTGTTCTTACGACAAAGACTCGGCAGGGCACTGCACTTGAACTGCTTGCGATCCCCGCGTAAGTGAAATGCCAGGGGCTGACCACCCTTGTCTTAGTTCAGCTCTCCACATCCTTTCATCGCAGGCTGGTAGGAGAGGCAGAAGTAGTGCATGCACACAGTCTGTCCTGCAACAGGTTCACATGTGTTAAGTGATACTGAAGGTCTCCAGGAGGGATCTTTCAAAAGCAAAAGCTATAGAAGCAAGGTCTCTGAAGAGAAACTGTGTGCCCCATTGTTCTAGATAATATATTTTCCCTCGCTACAACTCGAAACGCGATGGACAGTACTACTACTGCTGTTTGAAGACCACAAACAGCAGCAGAGATAAACGGCGCTTGACATCAAGAATAAAAGCAAATTCAGCGAGCAAAGGCTCTTGCGTGATTTTTTCCAGCAGAACTTGCATCTCCTCTTGCTTAAAAAGACACTTTCAAGCTTACACAGTAGAAGCAGGAGAAAGAGGAACAGAGTAAGCATGGAAGACAAACTTCACAGTAATTCTATTAATATCAAACTGCCTGTTGTATAAACATATTGCTACACATTAACCATCACTTCACATACAAATAGTAGCCTTTTAATCACTGTATTTTCCAACCAGATTATAAATGTTGTAATGAAGTCTTGCCTTGGGAAGATATTTCAATATACCTGAAGACAGATACACATACACCTAACTGTCCATGTGTATTAAAATATGTTTGAACCAAGCACTAAATATCCATTTTGCAGAAAAGAAATAGAGCAATGCATTTACAGAGACTGTTAACATGACATTTGCATAACAGATGAACTTGTTGCCATGGAAAGTGTAAGAAAATTCTGAGCTGAGCTATTTAAAACACCAACTTCTGCAAATGTTTGGCAAAGTCTCCACTTTAATGATACCACTGAAGATCATGTTACTATATATCTCACCACAAGCTTCTTAAATTATATAATAATCAGTACAAGAAATGTTAGCATGGCATCATAGGGTATGCCATGCCAACATAAAGAAACGATGCAACAGTTCGCAAGAAGCAAAAGGGAATATACTGCCATTCTATGGAGTTCTTCATGAGCCCAGAAAAGCTTAGCTGAAGCTATTCACAAAATTCAGATAAACAAACAAAAAACATTTAGGCTGAAAAGTCCTACAAGTGGTAAGCCTATCTTAGATGTGTGGTATTACACCAGTCCACAAAAATTGAAATAGGAATCACCTCCAGTATTCTTCATACACTTCATGTTTTGTAAATTAAATTATGTACCATCACCCTCTGTAACAGAAAGAGGGGCAAAAAGTAGTTTATATTACCTGTTTGCAACAGCATGCCATCCACATTTGCAGCATCTCATCCAAATCCTTAATATGTTATGCCTTCTGACTAACCTGAGTATAAATCATTGGAAGTCTTAAGTTTATAGACTATAAAACTTACTCATCCATAATGACTTTAGTACAGAATGTCATCTAACAGTTACAAAGTATGGCAAACAAACATCCACAAGGTTTAATTCTATGCAATTTTAATCCACACAAGAGCTGTGATGAAACAATTAAGTGTAAATAATTAAACATAGAGCTTTTATCTTAGCAAGATTTAAAAATGTTATTTCTGCCCTTATGCCAATATTTCTAAAACTAAAATAGCAGATAGAGTACACAAATATGCAATCAGACTTGCTCTAGAACTTCTCAATCACTCAGTGTAGTTGTGTATTTCTATCTCCTACCCTCCCTAATAACACAACCTCCCACTATTCGCTACAAATTCTTAGCAAGTTATTTGATAGCTAACCACAGCTACCATTGACACAGCCAACCCATTACAGAAAATATGATAAACATTCTTCTCTGCAGTTATATTCCATTAGCTTTTATTTTGCTAAATATTAGAACAAAAGAAGCAGCAAAAGAAATGACAGCTGGCATACAGATTTTCCAGAAATAACTGGTGTTCTCTATATTTAGCCAGTTTTTATGTACAATTCAGTTAAAAATAGAGCATCCAAATTTTGTATTTAAGTACAGAGAATTAGTCAATATTTAAATCTCTGCTTTAACGAATATGAGCTTTTACTTGAATCCAGAAAATGTCGCTTCTACATTCACTATAGCTCTCCCTGAAATGTTTTTCTGACCCTGAAATGAAGCTACACTCAGATAATTAAGAAATAACATGCACTTTGACAGCATCATTTGCAAGATAGTGCAAATGAAAGACCTCACGTGACTACCTGTACCACAAAGTTTAAAATAATCAGTATTAGCTCAGTCTGCCTTTATCTGTAATAAATAACCCAAATATTTGTCATGGCCCTATTTGAATCACTAAACATTTGAGAGGGTTAGATCAAAATATCTGGGTTTTTTAGCTAAGTTATCTTTCAAGGTAACTACTTAGGACTTTACCTGCCATTTTATTCTGCTGTTTGACAAACTGGGTATGTTCAAATTCAGTAGTGGTCATACCAATAAGTGACAATTAACAAAAAAAAAAAAAAAAAAAAAGGGGGGGGGGGGGGGGGGGGGAAGGACTGCTGAGTCCACATGCAGACCCAAAAGCTACTGCCCATCATACACTGCTGATAAAGGTGGTGTTCGGCTACCAAGAGCAATTTTGCTCCACCACGCCAAACAGAACTCTCGAAAGGTTAGTGAAAAGCTGCAGTTGCATGGAAGACCAAAAATGCACAGTTTATCTAAACGTTTGTCCAGACATGGGCTATGGCTTTACTTGGAGAATGCAGCTGTACAAGGGCTACAATTCCCAGGAAACAGGCCTGCCTTTGTGTCTAACCGGAGCGCTGGGATTACTGTAACAGGAGTCTCCAACGCTGAGGAAACAAGAGCAAAGCCTCTCACAGATGTAGGATCCGGACAGTGCTGCTGCCACCAGATTAAGTCTCCCATGGATAAAATTAAACCCCTCAGAATTGCTACAAGGTCACACTCAACATTTATTATTTACATTCACTCAAATTTGTCCTCTTTTAGTCATTTTTACCCAACTGAATCCTTTTGTTTACCATACCTACAACATGCCATTTGTCAGAAATTTTTCTCCAACAAAACAGTAAAGTATTTTCAGTAAAATCACCCCCTTCTGTTTTACAATGTATTTCATCCCCCTCCTTGGCACACATTTCCAGTTTTCTTTCCTTTAACCTTATTCTTTTATTTTTCTTCAGTACAACTTGCAGAGGTAATCTTTACTTTGGGGGATTCAACTGGGGGGGTGGGTGGGGAAACAGCACACATTTTTGTTGATGAAAATCTTTTCTTAGTGTTATCAGCAGCAATCCAACAGATTTGCAATAGATTCATATCGTGCATTTCAAAAAGGGAAAACTACTTTGGAAAACATTCAGTAGTGTTTCCCATAGTGCACTCCCTTATCGCCCTCCTTTTACCAGCACGCTCCAAAGCGCGAGGGTATCCGTTTTGGCATGCAATGCAAGCTTGCCTTAAACAATATTTCTTTTTTCTGTACAGTTTTAAAGGCTATTATTTACTGCAAGCATAGCATTATTAATTTCCTTGAGCTTTTTGCTCAGACACTAAGAACAGAGATGTAAAAAACAATGGATGTCAAGTGACATGCACTCATATTTGTACAAGGTGAAGAAAACAACACAATTAACAACTTGAGAAGAGATGACAAAAATGGCATTACCAACTACCTGCCTTAGTAAATATGTAGTGTGTTTCCATTAACTCCCATTAAAAATATTATAGCATTTTATGAACTGGGCTTCCAACCTAACAAGGAACATCTTTAATTATTAATAAGCAGCTACTGTCACGACAGATTTGCAGGCATGAAAACTTTGCTTCTCTGCATCTGTTAAATTTGGAAAGACTCCTTCCAACTTCAGTGACAATCCAAGGTCATATGGCAAAATATCACTGCAGGTCCTTTCTAATATATAAAAGTAGATAAAGGAGGAGGGTAAACATTATGTAAACTCATTTTAATGTACAATGTAGTCCCCTAATCATTTTTATCTGCGGAGAAATTGTGAAAGATTTGTTTAACTTTCTCTGTGAAACCAACTGCTTCATTCATTTCAGCTGCAGCCCATTGATATTTTCTCAGAGAAATGCTTTTCAGTCTTCTCTGATAACAGAAGATATACTGAATTATCTTTCTAAAGGAACTCTAACTGTAATGCTCCAGTTGCCCAATCAGTGCATTTCTCAAGATGTAGAAGAGAGTGCTACAGGACAACAGCAATAGTTGGCGCTCATGTTAACAGAACCAACAACAGAAGTTACTAAATTCATAGGTTGCCCAAACCAGACAACAGCAAACTGGTATCTGCTTAATTTATGAAATCTCAAGAAAGGTCAGTAGGCTCATAAAGTCCCTACAGGGAATGGCAACTTCCTCCATTTTTCAAGTAAAGTGAAAACAAATCCCAGTCAGAGCACAAATGTATTTGTCTTCTGCTCAGTTAACTGCTACCCTCAAGATTAACCTGTTTAGATCAAATTAGACTTTGAAGTTGTAGAAGTTTTTTGCATACATCTTTTCATAAACATAAAATGTCAACTAAAACAGAATACAAAAATAAAACATCACTGAAAAGTACCATGGACATTCTCATTTGCAGGCAAGGAACCAGAAAAAACATAGCTCTGCTATATGAGTGGAGAGACTGGAGGCTGACACTTAACAGTTAAGGATTTGGTAGCTATGAGCGAAGTTTCAGCACAAAGTCCACTTTGCTTTTGCAATCCCTGACAAGGGTCCGTAAGATCCAAACCACTGGACTCTTTGCTCTTTACCTGCAACTTGAAATAGAACACTTTGCAGGAAAGTCAATTTTTTACTCAACTCACTGAAACTTAGTACGACCTACTCCTTGGTAAAAGCCCCAAACAACTCCACTACCTGGCAGCAGTATCTCACACATTTCCTTTTAACAGGGCGACTCTGTGGCAAAGGTGTGTATTTTAACATTCCGATACAAACTTACCACTAAAGAGAGGTCCGCTATCATTGCAGTTGAGCTGCTTTACACCAGAGCTTACTATCTAAACACCGAGTTTCCAATTTTACTGGTAGCAACGTAAGGAAGCTTGCATTGGACTTGGCTGGGAATAATGGTGATGCATGAGAAACTTTACCAAAATTTACATGAATCAAGTCACTTTCAGAAACACTAGGTCTTTCCCATTCAACAATCAAATTGTTTCTTACAGACTGCCAAATAAAACAAGATTCATATTTGACTAGACTCAAATGAGGCATCTGGCTCTCAATGCAAGTTAGAATAGATGTATAGCCAACGACCCACTTCCACAGCATTTTGCTGTAATAATAATCAAGATGATAGATTTTCAGCTATTATAATACTCTCACTCGAGTAACTTTATGTCAATCATCACATTAATAATACTGCCTCTTTGAAGTTCTAAAGCATTAAATCACAGTCTATCAAACGCTCTTGCAGAACTCTGATAGAAAGCATGACAACAAAATTAACTCTTAACAGCAACCCTGGTAAGCTCGTAAGTGCTTCTGAAAGTTTCATCCTAAATAACTTACATGCACTGGTGATCCAAATAAATATTGTGCTTGCTTAATCCAGGGGAAAAAGTGTATAAAAGGTAAGTAAATATTTGCTAGTGAATATCTGATGGTCAGACATTATCTAATTTCTTAGCTACAAATGTTGAAATACCAGTGAGTCTTATTTCAATAACCGTTAAACCCAAGTAAAAACATAGACTGCTATAACATTTCCTTGAGGAACTTGACACAGCAAGTGTAGGCCAGTGACAATTCTTCAGAACAAAGTCATTCCTGTCAACCTGTGTAAGGCTCTTGGCAGGAATAACAAAATACATTGGAAGGTTTAACAGATTAAAAAAAAAAATACACTCCGGTCTGACAACCAGACTGAAACAATGTTTTCCCTTTTTGTTCATTTGGAAAATGTGCTAAATAAGTGGAATGTAAAATTACTTTGGTATTTTGCAGTTTCATAATCCTGCAACATGAGAATCTTCAGAGAGACTTTACAAACACAAATTACCTAACAAAGGAGATCTCACAATTAAAGATGACAGCTCTCAGCCACGCACACACACACACAAATGGAGTCTGCATCCCTTCCCATAAATAAACCAGCTATCAAAACTTCGTATGCACACACTCAAAGTTAAGTTAAACATGCTTGTTTATCACTACATAATAAATTACACAGGGCATCTGTAGATAGGCCCTCAGTGTAAGATGTTCCCTGTAAACAATTCAAGTAAAATAAATAGTCGATGCAAAATTATGGTAAATTGTAATAAAAACAAGCACTGAAGAAGTTTAGTACTGTTAATGGTACAGAATCAATATGAGTAATATTGTTCAAATGGTTTTGAAAAGATGAAGCATAAAAAGAAAACATCTAGAAAAAGACAGTAAAAATTATTAAGAGGTATGGAAGATTCTCATTACAAGGAGAACTTAGAGCCTTCACTAAATTAAGACATGATTCAAGCTAGAGGTAAATAAAATAAGAATAGACTGAAAGTGAGTCATTGACTTTACCTTGTATCCACCATAAAAGCCAGAGTCTCCAATTATAAAACAAAAAATTAAGTAGGAGATTGCACAGGAGGGTAAGGAAACCATAGAAAGAGCAACAGTGTCTGGCAAACCCTTGACTTCACGTGAGGTAACGCAAAGGAATTCAAGAAAGCATTATTCATGTGAGTAAAAGTCATCCAGATTTAAGTGAGACAGTAAAGCCAAACACTTTAATATAGGTAAGGCAGTCAGTAACTCATTGAGTTTGCTCTCTTGTATGCTAGAAACAACAGGGCAATTCTAAATCACAAAATAGGTCACTTAAGGGAATAAAAAAAGAAAAGCACTTTTTTCACTCTGGAGAACGGTGTCTATTCTCCTATTCTGCAGGAATTCATCCCCTTCCTATTTTGAAACATAACCTCCGAATCTATTTATCTCAAAGCTCTTCCCCAAAACAGCAATCACCAAATTTTCTACGCAGAAGCATTTAGACAGCTCTGTGATTCAGAAGAGAACATTCCAAGAAAGTTTTGGAAAATCCTAATACAATAGAATATTTCTGCAAGGAAATTCGTATTTCAATAGAAACTTAGTAACTTTTAAACTTATTTTCAGGAAAATTAAAAAAGTATTTTCCTAAGAAAGGAGGAGAATAATTGCAAAACACATTGGCTTAATTAAAAAAAAAAAAAAAAGCAGTGGAAACCAAGCTTCTTTTCTTCCAGGTCACTCATTGTTTCAAAGCTAACCCTGATGAATAGAAAAAAATTGATTAATACTGGAAAGCTGTCTGGCGCCTTATTTCACTTCCCACTGTAAGTTATGTAACTGATGACAGCATTAGCAAATTTACTAGCAAATGCTGCAACTGTGGTCTAGATGTATTTTATTAACTTGGAAAAAATAGTATAAGGAAGTGCGGCTGAAAAAGCAAAAGTATAAAGAAAAATATGGAACACTTCAGAATCTGAATAACCAAATAACCCAAGAAAAATATTTTTATTATGTTAGATAAATATATACATTTGCTCTAACCAAAAATAAATTAGTAGCTAGAAACATGCCAATTTGTTACAATCATGAAGGACATATTGTTATTTTAAGCGAAGGACAAAAAAACACAGAGATAAAGTAACAGGGAGAGCATGCAAGGTGCTTGTAGTACTTGTTTTAACAAAGATCTGATAACCAGCACTGAGTCCTTACGCTGCATTCCTGAGCACCTTCAAGCCCTTTGCTAAATCCTTCTTTATAAGAAGTTCTGCTTTCTTAGTGGCATCGCCAGTCAGATGCTCGCGTAGACAAAGCTGGGGGCCCCCCGTACGACAAACATCAGGATGTCTGATCCCCCTTCCAGTACAAATACATACCATGATACGCTGATAACAGTGACAGTCCCACACTGCCAAGAGAGCACACGGACAGCACCTGTGGATTTCCATTACCAGCTGCACATGTGGAAACTTTTAAAGGGAGTGTATACACAATAGTACATCTGAGGCTTCTGAAGAAGAAACAAACCTTACAGCCTTCCCTAACCTTATAATTACAGCACGTAAGTAAACAAGTTTCCCAGTGTTCAGGTAAATATGATACAACCTGACTAAAGCAAAAACACTGATGTTTTTTAATAACTTGGGAAATACCTGAATGTGCTACGGCCTTGTATTTCCAAAAGTTTATGCTTAGAAATATGGAGTTTAAGGGGTCAATACATGCAATTTAGTGCTGAATTTATTTTTTTTTAAAATACAGATAATTTATTTTTTTACCTCTGAAATGAAGGCTTATCTTCTATTCTTAAACCCGTAGGCAGGAGCAAGGCTGGAATGAATCACACCAATTTCACTCTGCTGTTCGGGAAAGCTCAGAGCAGCAGCTATCATAGGAACTGGGGGCGTTGCTGTAGAAGCGAAGATGGGAATTTAAAGTAATACGAGTCTCCTATTCAAAGGGCCCCATTTATGAGGGATAAAAGAAAATTTGGAAGACCTCAAATATATTAGATATTCACCAGACAGAAGCCGCCATGAAAGATACAGTTCCCTTGACATCCCAAATGCAGCTTTTTAACTGGAGTTATATAGTTCTTCTCGTAAATCAGTGTGATTCTCGGAAATTAAAGTAAATTTCATTTTAAGGTTTTGTTCCAGATGATCTTGTTGACCTTCTCCTTCCTCCCTTGTCTTTTCCTAGTCATTAGCTAGGAACTCAAGGCTTCAAAATTTCCTCTCTCTGTTTTTCATTAAATCTATTGGAAATAGAGCTTAGATAAGAATACCATTTCATGTTATCCTTGCTACAAATGTACAACTTGCAGAACTTTAACATCCTTCTATAAGCCACATTCCAATTAATACACAAACATTTTTCTCACAAGTTCTTTTCTGTTTGCAAATAAACTTTTAAACTTATTCCCAGTACAAGTCTAACTAATAAATTAATGTAACTTAAAAAAACAGACAATCAGGGCATCATTTGGCCACGATTTCCACTCGTGACGACATCCAGACAGCAATCCAAGGCCTACCTTTTGTAAACAGGACGCATATTTATGTGACTCTCAAGTACAGCTAATTACTTGGAATTAAGTGAGAATGCCTATGAAAGTATTAACACAAAAAACTGCAAGGATTTCTACTATCACAGAATTTAACCTGCTTATTTCGTCTTTACGTTTCCCTTTTCTGCAGCAGCAATTTGAAACTGTTTCAGCAATAGTCACGCTTACAGACAAAAAAAAAAAAACAGTGTAACTTTTATTTATGACAGCATTTATTTAGAATCTGTGAAGCAGAAGCCTTAAGTTGCACTTTGCATTCAGACTGATACAAACCAAGGCATAATAATTATTTATTACAGATGATAACTGATTCATAATTCACCCACCTTAATCTCACACTATCTCGGGGACAGTGTTATTTACTAAGAGTTACCCTATAGATCATGCTCTCCCTGAAATCTGATAAGAACTATGGGAAATAGCAACATTCTGATAGCAGTGGAGCCATTTAAGGTAGTAAAGTTTCAAAAGATTTATTAGCAATGGTTTGAGACTTTAAAACTGTACTACAATAAATAATCACCACGGGTTGTCCAAGATATAGGTGAACCTGATTCAGGTGTTTTGCCTGCACTACAATAGAAGACTATTTTAAGAGGTGACACAACTGGGTTTTTTAAGAAGGCATTTGGTTTCATGACAGGCTCCCACTCAAGTTGCCTTATGCAGCATGTGCTTTTGGTAAAATGAAATTACAGACTTCCCCCCCCCCTCTTGACAGCCTGACTTTGTACAGACAGAAGATATGAAAGAGGCACATGCAGTATTCATTCCAGACAATAGTACAAATTATGCCACTGGGGTCTGTTGCCTAGATAAAGTGCTAAGCGGAACACGGCTAAGACACAAATACAACTGAACAGCACAGCATGGAACCACAACCAGAGAGATATAAATAAGCACAGGAGAAGTAAAACGTTGCCCTCTTCTCACCCCCCAAAAAAGGGTTTTTTAAAAGGTATTATTCACAAGCATGTAGCAGAGCAAACTTTTATCCTGTACAACAGCAGCATCTTTCTTCCTCCAAGAACAGACTTTTGATCTGCCACATAATCCATGACAGAAACTGCCTAGATTATTTCAGCATTGTTTGATTACACTTTGGAGCCTACTTAGCACCTTAAAGCAGATTATAGCCTGATAAAACCACTGGTTATTTTATGTATGACCGTCTTTTTTTTTTTTTTTAATATTTTTATTTAGTTAGTGTAAAGTTACTTTTGAAAAGAAGACTGAGTCTGAAGCCAGAGACTCCAAAAGTGTTCTTCTTGAAGGAAACACTCATCTTCAATATTACTGGTTACTACTACTACATACTACTACTGTCATATATAAAGGAAGAAATGCCCTGATGAGAGGAAAAAGATGTCCACACTACTCCTCTAATGGACACATGAATTCAATTGTAAAGGGAAAGCCAGGCTGTTCTCTTTTTTCCCTTAGAAAGGGAATTAATGAAAAATCTTGTGCTAATGCATTTGATTTGAACAAATTTTCCTATAAGCTTGGCAGGCAGGACAGGAGCATATTAACTACAACTTGGGAGAAGTAGATGATAAACAATAAATAAATGAAATTTCAGAAAATGCAAAAGCAACAAAAAATGTATTAGATCATTTTTCTGTTGACTATGCACCGGCAGCTGCTGGCTCTTAAGCATGTAGTAATCATGTCAAAGATAACAGGGGTTGGCTCTGATAAAAATCTTTGATGCTACCCAAGTTCACCAAGTTGTTTTCTTTTTTGGGGGTTGTATTCCCCCCCCCATACCCTTTTATCCCACTAAATTTCTTTCTAGATCTTAAATGCACTCATCACCTTAGCAACAACATGCAATGTTTCAAGGCATAAAAATAAATTGGTAAGAACTGCCTCTTTTCCTCAAGGACTCCTAAGCTGTTGTGCATGGCAGAAGAAAGATGTACTCACACTCCAGCTATGAAAACCTATGACCAAGCCAGGCAGTAACTATTGAACATTAACACCTGGGAGATGTAAAGTATTTTGAACGCAGACTACAAGAACAAAAATATGCAACACATTGAACTGCTGAAGAAGCTGTGCTAGTAAAGAGGAAGCGAGTTTTGAGAAACACGGCTGAGGCACAGTCAAGATCCCACCCTCTGCGAACATGTTAGAGAAGACTGGTACACAGAGGAGAATGCCAGGTGCCATCCTAAATATGCTCTAAAGGAGATTATGAACCTTGTGTCAGTAATCACTCGCAAACAGAGGTCAGATCAAGGTCAAGGAGAACAGTTCAATCTGTACTTTGTGTCCACCCTAGACTTGGTCAGCTGCTGATTCTTAAATGCCATCTCAACTTTACAAATTTAGTAAGGCCTACCTCTTATGGTAAGACAGTCTGAATTGACAGTGTGTGAGAATTTATTCAGTAATAGAGTATTCCTACTGAAATATGGAAAGCTTTACAATAATGAAAGCCTTGATTGATTGGGCAAAACACATCGCATTTTCAATACCTGTGAAACGGTCACCTTTTCTGATATAATCAGAGTTCATTAAATAAATTGCAGACAAAGACTATTTGTCAAATTATAGATATCTTAACTGTCCAAGGACAAGGCCTAAGATGCATTAAAAATTCAAGAGGATATTTGTTTTACTGAATACAGAATAATTATGAGCTGTTCAATAACTGCATGTTTTGAATAACTAAACTATAATACACTCAAATAATGTCTTATCTAGTCATTTCTAAGGTATTAAACTTTCAGTTTACTTTTCTGGAAAATGTGTTTCTGAAGGACACACTCATTCACAGTTGTTTAAACTTGGCAGTTCGTACTCAGTTCTATTTTCTCCTCGATGTGTAAGATGACAACGTGCAACACAGGCCAAAATAAAGTTTATAAAAAAAAAAAAAAGAATTAATTGATCCATTTAGACAGCTAATAAATTCAAATTTCACAACCCTCCGGAGGAGCTACTCTCTAGCAAGTTTCTTAAATTGGTATTTAATCTAAAAAGATTACCTTGTACTGACTCCCAATTTTTCACATGCATAAAGTTAAGTCACAAAATCTTTCTCCTCCCACCTCCCTTTTATCATAGTTAGAATTATTTAAAGAAAAAAATTACTTTTTAACCCTGCTCATCACAATTTATTTTCCCATAAAACCTCAACCCCAGGGCCAAGAAACTTCCATATCCAAGAGATATAGCTGAATCTGCAAAAGAAGGCATATGAGTAGAAACCATTTTGGAATCCTAACTGCAGCTACTGCTATCGAATCAGCAGAAAAATATTACGTTTCTTATAAGAAAACTGCTGTGAATTGCAAATATTAGCAGATGTTACTACAAATTCTAAAATAACCGAGTAAATGTAGAGGAGTAAAAATAATTCCAATGGAACCTACTAAAAACAGAACTATACAATTTCAAAATATGCATGTATTAGAAAAGAATAAAGCACATACTACAAATTGCCTTATCTTTTACAGCATGGATGCTGAAACTTTAATCATAACAATTCAAAGCAACTAAATACTAAGAATTTGGTCTTTTTGCTTCATGATACAAGAGTGTAATTCCATAGATGAATTATTCTTGGTTATTCTCAAATGCTTCATCTATATGGTGTTCAGGGTTGTTTTTTGTTGGGTTGGGAGGGGTGTTTGTTCTTTTGTTTGTTGGGTTTTTTTTTTTTTTTTAATATTTGTGAGCCTTGGTAAGGAGCTTATGTTTATAAAATGGGGGAAAAGACCTATTGTTCCCAATTATGACAGTCTGAAATCTGTAAAACCTGTAATAGTAAAACTTTTAACCTACAAAATAGCACAAAATCAAAACCCAGGAACCAACAAATTAGTTTACTGATATTTTTATCTAAAACTTGATGAATGCAAATAAAACTTCTATGCCATGAAAAATTACCTTAGAAATTATTCTGTCTGGCTTTTCTGATTCATAATGAAATTCTTTCAAGTTGTTTTTCTAGCCTTTCAGGTAAATCACAGGCACACAAATTCTATTTGCTAAGATAACGCACATTTAGGAAAAAGCATAATATGGCCTCTAATTTACCAAGCGTTACTTATATACGTGCTAAATATGCTTTTTATTACAGGCAGCAAAATAAAAATCAGTGCTTGAATTTCAGTTTGTATTAGCTTAACCTACGAATTACTGTTCAAAAGAATAACCAGTCGTGTTGCAGCACTTCTTTCTCCCAGCCCCCTCCCCAATCTCTAAAATAAAAAAAAACTTATATAATAACTGTTCTCCTAAATATCTGAGCTTGTTCCCAACGTGAGTTCCACAGTCAACTGCGCTACAAGTAAAGGCAGGCCCTACATTTTAAGCTTAAAAAATTTACAATTATGCCATTGAAAATATTATCTCCTTCCCTTCTTTGGTTCATTTGTAACCTTCAGAGAATTCCAAAATATACGTATTCACCCACGAGAGGAATCGACACCCTTGTGCTACAACTGTAGATACGTCCTTTTTATATTTACTCCCTGTAAGTGATAGCTTCTAGTGCGATTTTGGCCTAAAACGGTAGTCAAAATGTCAGTTATATAAGGCCACGCGTGGAGGCACATGCACTCTTAAAAATATTGCTACTGAATTAATCATGGAAAAAATAATGGACGTCTGGTCTGACATACATATTTACATAAAGACTACTGTGTATACCCCCCCGAAATTCTTCTCTCATCCTCCCTCCTCTGCCAAAGTCAGCCAAAAGTAGTCATTCACGCTGCCTGCAAAATTTCATAACCAACAAGATCGCCAGCGCCCTAAAAATAACAAGAAATTAAAAGCCACAGACAATAACAAAGCCTTAGTTTTTCATTTGCACCAGCGCTCGACTATTTTAGTAAAAAATAACCCTTGCGCGCAACAGAAACCCATTCCTCGGCGACACTTCACTTGTTAACGCTGCCTGCAAATAATTTTAGCAGCAGCCCCACCCGCAGAAAAAGTTCAGGGTTTCAGGACGGCTGACACGACCTGGCGTGCTGTTGCGCAGAGGGCATTCCC
>NW_008824934.1:4758774-4763239 GCF_000699105.1 Pygoscelis adeliae | reverse complement strand
CGCGGAAACGGGGCCGGTCCCGCGGACAGGCAGCGCCCAGCAACCCCCCCCCGCCTCCTTCCGACCGTACCGCGGATGCCCTGCCACCGAGAAACCGGCCTCTTCCGCCGGTATTAACAACTGATCACACGGTAACACACAGTTGTCACACAGACGTGAAACTTCAAGCTGGAACACCCCGAATTTTGATTTGTCCCGCACCGCGACGCTGATCTAAACCCACGCAGGCTGAACTCACAGCAATGAAACCCCCGGCGTTTATTACTACTGCTATTTACAGTTTAATTCCTTCCAGGGAGCTCTCAGCATTACTCGAGCTAAGCACACCTACCTTACACAAAGCATTAAATAACGAGTAAAACTGTGCAGCCATCCACTAAAGTTGGAATTTGGAACAAAAATCTAAAGATACAGGAAAAGACCGTGGCACTGAGTTAAAGGGGTTACAGAGGAAAACAGATAATTGCTACATGTTTAACAGATACACTGAATCACAATAATGAAAGATTTGTTTGCCGTTCCAAATTTATTATTTCTAATTCTTTTTGATCCAATCAAAAAAAACGCACAGGGAAGACCGAATTAGCCCGGTAGCATCACTGGGCTAATTGCAGCATCACTGCAACTCCTACCCATATTCCCAGCACTGTCACCAAACTGATCAATTCTTGTCTCACATGCTACTTAAAATATTATCAGACTCAAACTAGTAAGTCCCCAAGTTTGCAGACTAGAGATGTATTTGTACCTATTTTTTAAATCCTCATCATTATCTCTCCGTTTCCTGAAGTATTCTATCCAAAACCAAGAAAAATCAACTTAAATGCCTTCCTTCACCTCAACTACAATCCCCCTCTTTCCAGGGCTTAATGAACACCGGGCTTGTGGAGATAAGATACTATTTTTATAGTCATTACGTTAGAGCAAAGGGTATCCTCAGACTATTATTTCAAGCCTGAAGCCAAAGGGAACTTTTGTATCCAGAACAATAGTAATATTGTTTCTTCTAAAGCACCTTTTTTTTTTTTCAGACAGTCTCACAGCACTTGATAAAGATGATAGTTATGTTTATACCCCCAGACACTGGAACAACAAGAGATGCAAGACCCCAACAACTATGTTAAGCGTTTAAGGTATAATATAAGCAAAGCCTACGGGTTGGCTTAGCAGTTCTGGAGGCCCGATAGGACACAGTGGTAAACCTATTTGCCTGGTCCCATTTTGCAGCTGTTTAGCAGCAAAAAACGAAGAAGAGTTGTCTGAAGCAAACATTATCATCTAAACAATATACAAACTCAGAGAAAAGAGCTGGCAAAAATTCTAGGCAATGCAAACACAGGATGGTAACGAGCATGTGATTTGTTACCTGCATGGCTGGAACTAACATTCGACTTGATGAATTTAGTTTTGGTGTAACTACTCGAGAATCTGAATTAAGCCCTCTAACCTTGTACTTCTGAAGTGAGATGCAGCAGCAGCTTCAAAACCAGACAATTAAAACGGCTCCCTCACTAGCAATACGAGCGAAAAAAGGACTACACTGACCACGAGCCACTTCTACCGCTACTTTGACAGCGGAGAACGCACAGCCGGCTCTTACTGATGACACCCTCTAACAACAACTCTAAAAATCAACCTCCTCCAAACAATTACCTGCAGATTGTCTGTGTAGTAGTGTCAGGTTGGGATAGCTTGGTTAAAAAAGGTATGAATTTCAGAAAGACTCATTAGGTTAATAGATCCCACATGCTTCTTGGTGCTTTATGTTTTAACTGCAACATTTAGCATACCTTAATCCGAGTACTTTCTGTTCAAAAGGTTTAAAGTAATTTCAAAATTTGTTATTTTCAAGAGTAATATCCTAACAAGTTATATCCTAAGAGGTTCTAGCACAGATTGTCTAAAATTCAATTCATCGTACACGTACAAGCACTGCAATGTGTCTTGCACAGACTGAGATTGGCATTTGCCTGCCTGACCTTATTAGAGTGTATATTTTTCACCACAGACACTGCGTTTTACTGTGATACTGTGCTTTTGCACCTGGATGTAGCCTTATCTCCCCAAATGTAACCACAGTGTACAGTTTGCGGCATTAGTACTTGTGTGCATTTTTCACACTGTATAACCCTATGTTACATTGCGCTCCTATGTAACAGGGAGGTTCCTGACTTATTATGAACCTGTTTGACAAAACATTCTTCCATAAACAAATTAATTTCACCTTAATCAAGGACAGTTTCACAGCCAAGCTTATTTAGAAGACTTTTTGAAACTGAGTTTTCACCGCAATTTTTTACTTCTTCAAGAATTACAAAGTCCTGTACTATGTGCAGAACAACACTATTCAACCAGCTCATTTCATTAGGAGAGGCAGGAAGAACTTCTGAAACCCCATAATGAGTTTAAGCTGTTTCATCGAAATATTACAACTCTCGTATATGCATCCTGGGGAAAGCATATGCAAAGCAGCCTACAAATATCCTCAGTCCTTCAGTAAAGATGAAGAGAAGATGGAAGAGAAAAATATTTGCTTGTGCTCACTTAGAAGTTCTATCCTATTACTATTCATTTACAGCAGTGAACAGGGAAGTTAAAGCTCTGTGCAGTTTTGAGGTTCTTTTACACCAAGCAAATTTGGACTTTGCTTATCTTAGCAAAGAAGTTTGGAAATCAGCCTGTTTAACTCACAAATTAGAAACCCACAACAAGCTGAAGAAAACCTTGGGAAAAAAATTAATACCTACGACAACATTTTAAATGCTTCGAGGTAAAGCAGAAAAAAAATTACATACAAGCCACTCTAATTCTCTTTTGGGGGTAAATAAAAACTGTGCCGTTTATTTATCACCAAATGGAATTCCCCTAAATTTATGAATTATGATAAAGATCAGGAAGGAACCATGTGTACATACCTGGGCTGGTAAATTTACAACAGTTTTGAAATGGTAGTGTATACACCATAACACATTATATGCAGAAAGATAAGGACTTTTAAGATGTTATTTATTACATGCTTTCTTTTGTCTCAGTTGTCAGTAAGGTGTGATGTGAATCCAAGACTGATATGGACCCTGTAAGAACAACATGATCTCTGATACAGAAAGCGAGACAAAAACAAACCTTTACAGAAAAAGCAGACGTATAAGCAACCATATTTTGTAAAGAAAGCAGAAAGCAGCACAATTTTTTTTCCAAGGTATGAATTTTCCCTGCAGTTTCTAAGGTATAGGATAGTAAAAACTGATACAAGAGACAACATTTAAACGCTTTAAATGTAGTAACTTTGCCCTTGAGACCACACATTCAAAATCTCCTCCTCTACATTATACTTCTCCTACCCACACTCTCAGTCACTTACAGCTTAACTTCCAATTTCTTCACACTAACTTTATTTAAAAAGCCTAGTTACTATAAATTTGTCACTTTAAATAATTAAAAACAAGCTAACAAAACACTAGACAAGCTTTCTTAATGCCTTCCTTCGGTTCTCATATTCTTGGAATGGACAAGAAATTAAACAGAATATTGGATTTAAAATATTCCTATTAAACTACAAGAATAGTTCACTTGTGCAATTAAAAAAAACCCACAGTGTGACTTTCTAAATCTTGACCTGATTTATCAGTATGCTAACTGAATGCTGAATATTTAATGGTAGTGAAAACTGCCCAATTTCATGCCAAGCTTTCACTTCAAAAATCATCACAGATCAGCAAGATCAGAATTTTCCTTACATATCCTTACATATCACTTCTCTAAAAGGTGGGAGAAGAGAATAAAATATATTGAAATAGATGGTTCAAAAATAATTGGAATATCAGTATGCGCTTTTAACAAACATTATTACAGATTTGTGAGCTTTCTTCCCCAATACGGAGCAAAGTTAAACTTTACATTATAACCCAGTTTTGCATAGTGAAGCAACTCAGACATCTCTCAAATTACCTGCCATGTTACCTGTGTCACAGATGTAGTGGCAATGAAGGAACAGCAGGAGGGCACCGCTGAACCATGGTTGCAATGCTGCTTGGACTAACTTGGTCCTGGAAAGAGTTTGGTTACTTCTGAGCAGCATGAAGCTGGGTTTACTAACACAAGCCGTCCCAACCTAGCTCGTGCAGAACTAGTTCGAGCATGTCCGCACTGCATTCCTGGAACTAAGTCTACAGGGCAGAAACAACTCGGTGCTTCTACACCAGCTCAAGTCCCGGTGCCCCACTTTGTGCGACACCGATGCCCAAAACTACTCAGAGCTGCTGCTTCTGCGCTGGCCTCCGAGAGGTAGCAGCAGACAGCCTCTGTGCAGAGGCAGCCTGGAGGTAATGCTATTTCTGATGTAACACTCCCTCCAACTAGCATACAGTGCAGACGCCAACATGAATTTCCAGAAGCTTGCCTGGGACTGGTACTGCTAACACTGAACTGAAGCTAACAAACAACCCCGCAGCACACACATATCTAA
>NW_008824934.1:4752253-4758742 GCF_000699105.1 Pygoscelis adeliae | reverse complement strand
TGAAGATGGCTCTTTGAAGATACCTCACATCCCAAACTCAGTATCTCACACTGCAACAAACCCCAGACAGATTCTGAAACTGGTAAGACCGATCCTTATAGGCTGCTCTAATAGTCTTCAGAAAGAGCTGCTTGGCAGCATGATCTTGTTGGCAAGACCTACTAGGATAAAATTCATCAGGTCGCAAGAGAAGACAGTCAGAGGAACAGAAGGATATTTCACGTGCTGAGGCATGGTATTTGTTATTCTGTCAGCAGTGCTCAGCCTCTTTTAGCGGTACAATCATTTTCCAAAGTGTAATATTATCCATCAGAAAACAAATTAGAAATATGTGAATGCCTGTTTTTATCAGGACTGAAATCTTTGCAGAAAAGATTCAATGAGAAAGAAATTTAAAATGTCAGAGTGACTCCAAAAGCACACTTACATTAATGAACTAGCGTGACTATGGGCAAAGGCAGAGGCAACCCAAGATAAAGTGTCTAGAGGAAACTAAGCTGGCTACAGATTCACATTGGGAGCCTGCCCTTAGTGAATAAACACTGAAGAGAAGTCAATAGTCTGGCTGGCAATAGTGAACCTCTACTTGAATGCTCTCTCAAAGCTGTTAGAAAGTTCAGAAAATGTTTAGAAGGGTTTGTTGGGTTTTTTTCCAATTTAGTTTGAGTGGCCTAAAATACAACAGTTTTACATACTGCTATACTGCCCTATAAACTTCAAAACTGCATGGTATCAACTCATTCTTTTATTAAGTGAAGATCGGTTACTTATAGAAGTTGTCGGCCTTACAAGGAAACATAAGGAACAGCAATAGCGTAACAGCAAGGCTGCACATACCCCAAAACCAAAAAGCATTTTAAATAAAGACAAAGTTGAGCTATATATACTCACTGCTAGTAGGTTCTTGATCGGCGATTCAAATAATACTTTATAGCCACAATTTTCTAACACTAACATACTCTACCATTACTTATAGTTAAATCACTTTTTTTCTTGGCTTGGGAGATACAATGCCCCAGAAATGACACCCTTTTTCCTGCCCCCCACTCCCTGAATAAAAATGGAAGGGTATAAAACCAGGGAAATGTGTTTCATGAAGCTTCCTTTGTTATACAATGCAAAGACCATAAAAATAACTGATTTCTGCAAGAAATCCTCAGTAGAAAAATGTCTTAGTATCTACAGAAATAGAAAAACATTTATTTTATGTAATCTGCTATAGTTTTTCATTCTAGTTTGTATCAAATCTGGTGCTACAGCAAATCATTAACCCACAAGATAGACCTAGTGTTCATACATATCTTAAACAGTAGATCTTAATGTCAACTGTATTGGCACAGAAGAATTTAGACCAGTGAAATGTAGCATTTGCAATATTTTAATTATTTTTCATAAAATGTTTCAAAATCTGTTTAATACAAATAGTAAAAAAATAGAATTTGAATAAAGGGCAATAAAAGGTATAATAATAAAAGGTAACAGAGCAGTAACTGTTCTTCAGACAGCGATACCTTTAAACTTTTGTAGTATATGGTCCTGTTGATCTCCAGAGGAAACAGATTTTGCTCCTTTCCTGAACGTGCCCAGTTTATATATCGTAGCCAGTTCCCTTTCTTTGGATCAGTTGCATCAACACACATCCATCCCAGGTTTGGGTAATACACCTGTGAGGCAAAAATGGCGTTAAGCAAATGGACAACTGTTACCGCTGAAGTGTACACGCACTAAAACACTACACATTTTAAAGGTACACAAAGTAGTAATCGTCATCTAAGGACAGAGATAACACAAAGGATATGAGCAGAGGTAGGGGTTGTACTGGGGGGAGTGGTGTGGGTGTTCTGCAATCTCTTTAGTGGAATGGTACAAATGGAAAAAAAATAGCTTTTGGCCTGCAAGCCCTTCTCTGAAGGGTTTGGGCTCAAAAACCAAAATACTTAAAACATTTTATGCTTTCTTTTCAGTTTGGCAAGCCTGAAATGATTCTCTAGATTTTGCATTTAGTAAAATGACTGATTTTAAGATATAAAAGCAAGAGAGCTTTATTTTTACTATTTGATGATTTGGGAAAAGTAACTATATAGATGTTAGAAGCATTTGCTTTATTTAGAACCATAAGGGAAAGCATAATTTATATTTAATCTTTTTTCAGGGTATTAAAGAAAATCTTAACCTTTCAGAAATCTTGTGATCACCTCTAAAAATTGACCATGTCAATAAACTTCTGTGTGTTCCAAGATGCTGTGTACATTCTTTGGTTTCCGTTCTTGGAGAAAAACTTTTAAACACCTACTCCTGTTTTACATTTCAAGACAGCTCGCAATAAAGCAAGGTTACTGACTTCTTCCATATTTTCTGATGACAGGCAACTCTGCTTCTCTTTCAAGACATGTTATGCATCTCCCACTTTTCTCATTATAATCTAAGTTAGATGCCTGTAAGAAGAGCTATCAGTGGACGCTATGCTTTTTTTTTTCCAAACCGAAGAACACACCACTGTTTGGCAACTGGAACTATCATTTTTCTGTTACTTTGCCTTGGAACACAGGCATACACTAGCAGGTACACAACGTGTCAGAAGTATTGGGCAGCTCGCAGATTTTTAGAAAAACAAAAAAGGAAAAATACGTGCAATTTAATTATACCTTATCATTGGCTTTTTTCCTTTTGGTCAAGTCTATAAATATCAGCCTCAGCCTGGAAGAGCTCTTTTCAAAACCCAGCCTCCCTAGCTCGTCACCTCCTGCAACATTCACTTAGCACCACTGCAGATAAGGAATAAACTAAAATTGCAATTTCACCGTAACCTTCCCATTCTGTTACACAATGTTGTAGCTTTCTATTGTTCCTGATACTTACTTTACAAGAAATTCTAAGTCTTTTCCAACTGTTTTACATTTTCAAATTCAAGTGCACTTCTACAACAGCTTAAAACAAGAACCATTTAATAAATGTGATTTTTTTTTTGTGTGTTGATATATTGTTGGTTTAATAAAACAGAATTTTATCAATAAAGGTAAAGTTTCAATAAATATACCAAAATCATCTCCGTTTCTTTCCAAGCAAAGAGGAAATATCTCCCCTACTTAAACTATTCCAGCATGGATTTAATCAGCTGACTTTTGAAAGAATGTTCATCAGCACACCCAGCCCTTACAATATGAAAGCGTAAACAGCTTCACAGATCAAGACTGTAAAAGCAATCCTGTTGGTTAAAATGAAAGAAAAGAGCCAAATAGTGTTGTGGAAGAGTTAGCAGATATGGAATATATGGAATATATGGAAACACAATACTTTATTACTTTTTTAATATATACTTTATTATGTTTTTATATTACTTTATTACGGTTTTTGCACAAAACAAAATACTTCATTACTTTTCAGTTAAAGCTTCTAATTTACAGAAGATTGTTTAAAGGCCTTGTGCACTGTTAGAAAGGAAATAGCTCCAACTCCTCTATATAACACTGCGACTTGAAGCGATTCCTGTAAACCACAATAAAGATCATTCAGCACAGTTGTGCCAGTCATTCTGAATCAGCAGATGGCATTTCCCTCAGTTTTCAGTCACTTGCTGTCATTTTACTATCTGTGGCTTTTCTCTGACACAAAATGGAAATATGTTCAAGTCTATTTCTCTCCTCAGACACAGCAAGCATACAATGACACACAAAACTCATCTTATTCAGAATGATACTCTAGCATGACAGCTCAAAATTATTAAAATTGACTGGAGATGCCAGCGTTTAGAAGCCTTTCTTTTTCTGCAGATTAACTTCACTAAAGAAACAAATGAGATTCTTGTGGAAAAGGTTGTTCTCCTAGTTGACGGTCCATATACCTAACTACTCCCACACACCACCATCCTTTTACAAACCGCATTTTCTAACAGTTTAGATTCTGGAGTGGTTTCAGATATCGGCATATGGGGCCAACTGCTGCGGTCTCATTTTAGCTGCTTTTTTTTAATTCCGAAATCAGTATTAAAGCAACACACAATTACTTTGAAATCTAGCAAGGGTTCCTATTATTGCCTGCATTGCAAACTATGAAACTTTATAACAGCTTGTTTGCAACTATCATTTCTCAACACAAATTTGAAATATTAAGACATATCCACTGAGAACATTCAAACTCCAGGACTGAGAAAAACAATTGCAAGGTCAATAATTTACTTGACTGATTCAATCTCACTAAGTGTTCTTGTACCAGATCAAAATCAGAGATACCTTATGCAGTCCAGTTTGTGATAATATTAGCTCAATGCAACAAACATTATACTTGAACACTTTATTACTTTCCTGAATGTGAATTTGCATTTATGGGAAATTGTTCAAGATCAATTCCTCTGATAGGGGTTAACATTAAGTTTTGTATGTGTATCCAGTGTTTTATACAGTTCAATTTTTGCAGACCAGGGGCCAGAAGGATGACTACTATCAATATCTTTAGCCTAAAAATCTGTAAGCTAGCAAGTTCTCTTCCAGAATATGCTATGCCACAGTTCCTCCATCCCTCCCCTCCCTGTCCGTTCACTTTACTAAAGCCATTTGCTGTATGTGTCTCCAGAAAGACTGATAAAGTCTTTAAGGCAGTTCATAACTACCTCCAAAGACACTGTAGGTAGGATTCAACTCCAGATTAAGACACCTACATTTTGAAATCTACGTAATATCCAAGGTCTTATGACTATCAGTGGAGCTTAAAAAGCTATTCAGCTGTCCAGACAGTATTTGCTTTAAGGCAAGCCCAAACACAAGCAGCACAAGCAATACTGCAACAGTTGAGAACTTTTATAAAAACTCCAAAAGCAAAACCAATTCCCGTAATAAAGCTGGTTTTCAAAGAGTTAGATGAGGACGAGCGCTATAGCTTCCTTAAGAGATTCCACATCCTCCAAATTTCCCTAATTTCATAAGCAGTTGACAGCATTCAGCTGCAGAAGGGATATCACTCAGGGTTCAAGCCAACAAAGCAAAGCTTTATCAGCAATAGACTCTTACGGGGAGGTGTGATCCAGAGACAGTATATAAGAAAATAAATACAGCAATTTCAAACAATGCAAATAGTTTAAAGCTTTGTAATTCAGATTGGTTGCTCAATCCAAGTGTCTATAAATAACTGTTTGCAATGGTAGACATAGATGGCAGTTATTTCACATCATGTCTATTTCTAAAATCCCTGGAAAAATTAAAGGCTAAATACAAAATACTGACCTAGTGACAGATACCTTTTTCCATTTACAAGCTGTTTCTTACCTCCCACATGTATACATTGCTCTTAACTTGAGATCTTTTTTTCTTGTCACCAACAAATGGTCCAAACTTCTTGCCTTTTAAAATTGATTTTGTTGCCCAGACACCTGCAGAGACACATATCAGTAGTTAAAATTAATCTAACTTATCACCTCAAGCAAATCTTCTACTCACAATTCATATTTCTTAAGATCATTACAGGTGTCTGTCTCAGACTGGGGAGCATTCTACAATATTAAGATCGCAATAAGGAAACTGAAGTTTACTAAAATGAATTCAAACAATCTTCTCCCCAAAACTCACTTCAGTCGTGAAAGGTTTAAGCATTTACCCGGCTTCATTCTTTGCTCATGGGCTACTGTAGCTCTGAAGACAAAAAACGACCTTGATTTTTCTTGTCCTTCAGGTGATATTCAAAATACCGTAAGAGCATGACAGGTTTTATATTGTGAAGTCCCAGATTTCAGCTGTTTTGCTGAGCAAACACATTATTAAAACAAAAATCCTATTTGCTTTCTCTGAAGCAATGCCAGGCAAATGAAGCCCTCATGAAAGTTGTGAAACTAATTAATAGTATATTTTGAAGGAAAACACATTTAGGATTGGTTAAAATATGTGCATCTGCCCACAAACTTATTGACAAGATTTAACCGAACTGAAAATGGACAGCTGCATTTCACATTTTATAGCATGAAAACTAAGAACAGATTGACAAATAATTGCTAATTAAACGTAACATTCTCATTCAGACCATGCTAGATCAGGTTCATACTAGAAAAGAACAACCTTGCTCCAAGGAGCTTATAACCTGTTACTAACAGTAATGCTCTATTGTCAGGCTTATTCCTCAAACTACCAGCTTTCAACATCAAGTATCCAGTCTGCAGTTCTGACTTCTATCAAAGTTCTCCCACGTTAAACTTTGTTAAGGAAGAAACCAAGCATTTTGGACATACTACAGAAACAACACTTTGCTCCATACAGCAGCGTTCAAGTCTGCACTGAATCTGTTCTTATAAATTAAACTTCTTATATTGATTGGACAGCGAGATGCAGCATTCTAAAGAGGCAACAGTAAGACAGCTGCAAAACACAAAACTGGTAAAGTGCTATAAGTGAAAACAAACCAGTGAAGTAACATACCGGTACTTTCATAGCAATCTATTTGCACCTTGGTCCAGCTTTGACCCCAATTCAGATGTTCTAGGAACATCATCTTGGGATGTTGGAGAAA